>NC_050195.1:8215761-8403261 GCF_008315115.2 Sander lucioperca | reverse complement strand
ATACTGGAGACAGAGACAGAGACAGAGAGAGACAGAGAGAGAGACAGAGAGAGACAGAGAGAGACAGAGACAGAGACAGAGAGAAAGAGAGAAAGAGAGAGAGAGAGAGAGAGAGAGAGAGAGAGAGAGAGACAGAAAAAAACAAATTGTGAGTCTCATTGAATAAAAGCATCAGCTAAATGACATGTAATGTAATGTAAAAATTCTTTCATTGCTGTAAGCTAGTGTCAATACAACTACCAAATATCAAACGTCATCAGACATCAATCAAGGACTTACACCTGCACTCAGATACTATTGTACTGTTATAACATTGTTGCATTTTTTTATTATTATTATTTGTTTTAAGGGACATATACACAGCAGCAGAAAATAACCATTGAATAACGCTATTAACAATATAACCATTTAAAGCTTAAACTAGGTTTAAACACCTGTGCCCTAATGGACTTAGGAGAAATGTAAATACTGTATAATCTAATATGAAAATAAATACAAAACACAAAGAAGAAAATACAAAATTACAAAAGGTGCCATTATGATAGAGTAACACCCACCCATAAAAAAATATGTTATGCTATAGTGCTATATATGCTAGAGTTTAGCTTTAGTTTGAACATATAATAGGAGTCCTTATATCTCCGGTTAGCTCCCCTTTGCAACCTAGACCCAGTTTACACTTGTTTTAAAATGCTTCGTGGGCGATTGGGTCACAAGTGGACAGCGTTAAAAATTAATCGTTTTTATCTGACCACTCACTCCACTTGCCGATGTGATCTGGGACGCATTTGATCTCATATTTTTTGTTATGTAAACGCTAATGTGTCTTGATGCGTCCCCGACAAGGACGTAACAGGAAAATACGTCATAAATGCAGGAGGTGGTGGTTGTTTTGCCGACAGCTACTCAACGCTCTATAACTTACCCATTTTACGACGAGTTGGACGAAGTGTTGTGTGACCGCCCGGCGTTTTGCCCTATAGTGGATTCTGCTGACAGCGATATTTTCCAGCTGTACCGACACAACCGCTAACATATCGACGTCTTGTTTGTTCAGGTGCCGCCGAGAATTTCGCCAGATGTCCCTCTTTTTAGTCCGGATGTCCGCCACCTTCAGCTTTCTTTTTGTTGTAATTCTTAACTTTCGGTCGATTTCTGAGGACTATGGTTAACTGCTCCTCAGATCTCTGCAGGGTAAATCCAGACAGCTAGCTAGACTATCTGTCCAATCTGAGTTTTCTGTTGCACGACTAAAACAACTTTTGAACGTACACTTCCACCAAAGCAAGTTCCTTCCCGAGGCTAGTTTGCAGCGGCACCGTCATTGTGTCCGGAGCTTAGTGCCGCCCAAGATGATTGTGTTTGGTTTAAAGAAATGCCAATAAACCAGAGCAGGTTTGGTCACAAGTGGTCAGCTGGAGATGCATGATAGACCCAGGTGTGAACGATGATGTGTCTCGGCTGTCAAGTTGAGTTTGGAACACCGAAACACATTTTTGAAGTGTAAACAGGGTCTTAAAATAGAGCGTTTTCTTCCGACTTGATATAGACACCTGTATATATGGGGAGAATGTACTTTGCTACTGATAGTGACAGTTTACTAATAGCATGACAGTGAGTCTTTCCAGTTGAGAATAATTAGTCGCCGCATACTAATTGCATTTTATATTCTGGCCTAATGAGGCAGCTATTAGTGGGGTAATCGGTATCAGCTGCCTCTTTTACATTGTATTTTTTTGCATTACGAGTGTCTAGCATTTGTGTAAACGTTGAGTCTGAAAAGAAGCTCTTGTTCAGATAAAAAAAATGAAATTAACTATTGACATTTCAAGTAGCCAAAATTCTTTTCTGCTACAATTTATCACTCAAGCAGGAAGGAAATAGCTGCTGCAGGAAGAGCTCCTAGATGACAGTTAAAAAGGGCTGAAAGATGAAGCAGAAACTCACCGCCCGGGCAGAGGAAGTGTTGGTGATGTAGTCTTCCCTGGAGGGCAGAGACAAGGATGCCTGATCGAGCTATATAAAGTAAAAGAACACAGGTTAGCTTCTACTGCTCTTTGGGTTCTTTTTCTTCTTTTTTATTGTGACCTTTGCTGCAGAAATAAAAATCTGAAAAATGTAAAATAAGTACAAAAAGCATTTCTATACAGTTAAATACTGCTTGTGTACCCTCAACTACATGGGCGGAAATGGCACCATACTGTACACCAATACAAGATAATCGTGCACTATTTTGCACTATATGTCTTGTCTTAAATGTATGTAAAACTGTATGTTTGGTATTTTAATGTATATGTTGTGATTGTTTTATGTGGACCCCAGGAAGAGTAGCTGCTACATTGTTAGCAGCTAATGGGGATCCGAAAAAAGGAATAAGGACTTGAATTTCTTCGCCTTTTTTCCTATCAAAGATACATAATGGTTGCCTGGTAATGGATGTGTGAACAGGGACCTTTGTGAAAACCTCTTTTTGATGGCACAATCAGGCGATGCCGATGTTTCAGTTTTCAAGAGTTGTCAGGCAAAAAACATTGTAATCATGTTGTCAAGCTTGGTGTGCAGCAGTCGACTCTCACTCTTTCATAATTTCATCAAAGCTGCCTTGAAATCACCAACGGGAAAAGCTGTCCAAAAAGCGTGTCTGCAGACAACTGTATCATACAATGTAACTGACAAAGATTAAGGTGGCTAAATATATACTGTGATGGTCCTGTAGCTTAACCAATGTCAGGTCTCTACAGGTCAAATTTCAAACTGTGCTGGCCTTAAACCAACATCTGCCTGGAAGGTAAGAAAATCAATTTAGAAAAAGATGGTTTGGATAATGATCTGCAGCAATGAAAGATAGTTGAGAGAGTTGAATGTGATACCACTCTCATATCGGTCAGTATAAAGCATCACGTTTCCTTAGCTTAGGATGTACAGTTAAGACTGGAAAGGGGATGAAACAGCTAGATAACAAGCTGCTGCTATAAAAAACTTTTAAAAAAAGTCAGAATTCTGAGATTTAAGTCAGAATTCTGGGGAAAAAAAGTCAGAATTCTGGGTTTAAACTCAGAATTCTGACTTTAAACTCAGAACTCAAATACATTTTTCACATGTGGCCCTAATCCTCTTCCGTAGGTTTCTAATTCAAATTGTAAAAATCTAAATGTAAAAAAATATGCATGCCTGAACAGTAATGACAGTGAACTGGATGTCTGACCTTGATGATGTAGTGTAAGGAGTTTTTGTCATCGGGGGAGACGTACAGGCGAATCAGGGCACTCTTACTGTGCTGGTTCCTCATCTCTGCCAGAGTCTTCAGGAGGCTCCACTCCCCCACCGACCACTGGTACTCCCCGCCAAGCCCATCCCCCACAACAGGCCAACGGAACTCACGCTGTTTCAGTGTTTTCAGCATCGGTTTGGTGTCCACCTCCTCCAGTATAGCTATGGAAGCACACACAGATTAATAAACTAGAATTACATACACCATTGTGTTTCAAAAGAGGAAAAAGGTCAAAGGCACTCTTCTTGTGAAACAAAATTAAAAGGCCTTTATTTAAATGGCTATTTCGTATCAAAATCTTACATTAAAAATAGAACTGGGCATCAACCCATGTGTTATTGGCACAAATCGGCCTTCTTCAGGGTGTAGCCCTCACAACACAGTTTCCCATTTAGCAGAAATCATGATTACAAACACATAGTGTAACCATCAGATGGTCCTACAAAGATATATAGAAGAAAAATAAGAAATGGAAAAAACATGGGTGGGCAAAACAGAAAAATAAAAAAAATATAGATTTTTTGCAAATGCATCAGAGCACATATGAACCAATTTGTTTGATTGATTGTTTTTACTATTTTTCATGTCTGTATTTGTTTTTTTTCTATAATATATACGCGATTTTCACCTGATGCATCTTATTGTTTGTTGCTTCTGCAATGACCTAGATCTGCCATGGCGATCAATAAAACCTCACATTATCCTATTTTACACCATCATTGTGTCTTTGTTTGTGCTCTTGACATACAGCATCTTTGTGAGAACCTGTTTAGAGACATGGAGAGTGGGGACATGTTTGAATTGTGAAAACATTTTGTCTGGCCCTCACTTGTTCACAGTGCTGTTTGAGGGTTAAGATTTTGTTTTAGGATTAAGGTTAGAGCTAGATTTAAAGTTAGGGTCAGGCACAGAGTAAAGGGCTAGGAAAGGCATTATGTGAACAACAGTCCCTACAAGGGCTGAATGACTGCACACCCTGGGGACAAAAAAAGTCACATTTGGAGACTCACCTCCCATTTGAGGTTAAGATTAGGTAAATGTTAGGATGAGGGTAGTCTACATCGACAACGTTTCATTTACGAGATTGTTCCGGTGCAGCCGGATGTCCCTCACCTTCCGCTTTCTTTTTGTTGGCATTCTAAACTATGGTCGATTTGAGAAACATCCTCTGATCTAGAACCGACAATCAAATTATATTTTTTTGAGAAAAATTCTCATCACACTCGACAGCCATTTTAATTCCAGAGCTTGCCTCCCTACGTGCACACGTTCCACCAAAACAAGTTCCTTCCCGAGGCTATTTTGCAGAGGCACTGTACCTGTGTTCGGCGCCTAGCACCACCCAAGACGATTGTGATTGGTTTTAAAAAATGCCAATAAATCAGAGCACATTTTTCTCCTATCCAGGAAAGCTGGGTGGACTAGCCAGACCCTCCTCCGCGGAGCTGTGGAAGAAGGTCTGGCAATGCTAGACATAGGATAAAGGTAAGAGTTGTGTTAGACATGTAGGGGTTTTGGTCAAGTCTGCAGGCAATGAATGTAAGTCAATGCAATGTCCTCTTTAGTGACAAAACCAAGTTTGTTTGTGTGTGTCAGACTCACTCTCATTCATACAGGAGCGGTATAGGATCTTAGCCTTGGTCACTGCTTCCAGTTCATCAGGGTCCGAAGGAGCTTCTAGTAACTCTGACAAAGAAAAACAATCTGTCATAAGTCACAGCTTCAACAATGAACTGTACCTGAATTAAACTTGTAAGACATATACTGTAGATGTAAAGTACAGTCTTTCCTTGTGTTGAAAGGGAATTTTGGCGGAAAAGACACAGGCCGAGATATCTGACTCCAATTACTCTAATTCCCGCGTATTCGTTGATAGGACTTATGGATACCAAAACTCAAGGGTCAACTCTGAGACGATAGATTCAGGTTAAGAAAAGTTTACTGAGTCCAGCAGTTAAGTTGTAATCACATATGTGGGTTCACAAAAAACACTAAGTATCCCTAGCTACAGACAAAAGAGTCGGAGCTCAGGTTAGCAAAGTCTCTGTCCAATTGTGAGCCCCCTTCTGTATTATCCCTCAACCTTTATCCTTTTCCTTGATGAGGTGTAGTCCTACACACACACAGGGTTGGGTCCTCTGTCTGGTGCAACTTCCTCTTCTTGTTCTCGTAACCATTAAACAATTCACTTTTATGCCATATAAGGCCTAAACTATTTTTATGACTTAAGCTTAACCTTCTGTGCATCAAGAGGTCACCTGGAGTACTTTTAACCACTTCCTCAATTTGACTGCACACAGATCTGTGTGCAACTAGCACACACACACACTCTTAATGAAATATTCCTACACTTGTGAATGAATGATAATAAAACTATTTAAAAGTCTTGCTTCTCTGCAATGTCTTTTCATGTGTATACCAAAAGAGCTCTTATTTTCTTTTGAACATTTTACGTCTGTTAAAGTCAAGCGTACTTTCATCAAAGCAGATGAACCTGGGTGTTGCTGGGAAATTGTGGGCAAACACACCTTTGAGTCGGATGTCTACATGCTGTCGCAGCCAGGGGTATATGCCATACGAGGAGGAGTCTTCAGGGATCGGGTTCTCCTTTAACCAACCGCCACAGGAGAAACTATAAAAGTCCTCGCAGGGGTCAACGGACCGGTCCATTTTACTCAGAACAGACCCCGCTACAAGAATGAAGGAGACAAAAAAATCCAACCCAGTGAGTCCAAATAATACAACTAAAATATCTCACGTTCAACCAGTTACCATACAAACAATAGTGGTTGGTCAGGGCAATTGTACACAAAGTGACTAGTTACCTGCTTCGATGCATTCTGGGGTCAGACAGAACTCCTCCTGACTAGATTTCTGAGAGACTGAGGGAGAAGAAAAGAGTTGAGGATGAGGCTTGACATCTGTAAATGTAAAAATCACATAAGTGACTAAAACAGTTTTGATCAGAACATTTATGTTGCATGCACGTTCTTTTGCAGCTCTGACCCACTTCACGTCCACAGACAAATACTCCTCTATGCTTAATTGATCAGTCTTGGGATGTTGATTGCTTTGGTCAACAGAGCCTCACATTTTTTAAATTTGTTTTGAGCACACATTCACATAATCAATAAATTACTAGAACGTTGTAATATTTAATAATAATAATAATAATAACTTGTAGATAGCACTTTTGAAACAGAGTTTACAAAGTTCTTTGACAGACAAAGCAAAAGCCAGATACCCAGAGGTTAATGAAACAGCAGAGAGCTTAACAGTGGGGTCAAACAAAAGCATGACAAAATATGGGTAGATGAAAAAAAAAAAGAAGACTAAAGATGCAAAACATAGTAGAGAGAAGACAAATAAGAAAATTAGAAACAAGACAGATACGAATATGCAAATAAAAAAAGGATAAAAGAAATAAAATCAATAAATACAAGAAAATAAAAATTCAAAATAAGATGCAATAAAAATAGACAACGTCACACAGACTGTATTTATATAGCTTTTCTAGTCTAAAATCTAGATGACCACTCAAAGCGCTTCTACAGCATACAGGAACCATTCATACACTGTGGATGAGGCTGCCGTACAAGGTGCCACCTGCTCATCAGATAAACATTCACAGCAATTCAGGGTTCAGTGTCTTGCCCTTGGTACTGCAGGGCCAGTAATCGAACCGCCAACCTCGCGATTGGTAGGCGACCGCTCTACCACCTGAGCTACAGCTGACCGTTAAAAGCAAGTCTACAAAAATGGGTTTAAAAAAAAAAAAAAAAGGCATTTGTGTGTCGAGCCAAGTCAGGGGAGTCTCAAAATTCACACACAAATGCAGTGAAGTTCACAGACCGCAAGCAATTTGTAAATCAAGATATATTTGTGTGTGCATCAGAAAAACAGCATTTCTGAATCTTGTGTGCATTTGTAAATGTTGTTTGCATTTCTGAATTTTGTGTGCATTTATGAATTGTGTGTGCATTTCTGAATTTTGTATGCATTTGTGAATCTTCTGTGCTTTTTAAATTTTGTGTGTGTATTTGTGAATTTTGTGCGCATTTGTGTATCCTGTGTGTGTATTTATGAATCATGTGTGTGCATGTATGAATCCTGTGTGTGCATATGTGAATGTAGTCTGTGCATTTATCTTTATTAAGACTCTTTTAGCTCCATACTTCAAGGTAGGTTGTTGGAGGTCGAGGATCCCTGATGGTAAACGCACGGTCACCTTTAGATTTAAGCTTTGACTTTGGACCGGCCAGAAGGGCCCTGCCTGAGGATCTAAGGTTTCAAACTGGCTAACAGGAGGTCTACATCTCAGCTATACAGCTTGGAGCCAGACCCAGACAAGCTTTAAAAGAGATCAGTAATATCTTAAAATCAATTATAAATCAAACTGGGAGCCAATGGAGATAAGCAAGGATCGTGGTGATGTGATGTCGTCAAAACCAGTGAGAAGCCGAGCGTCTGCATTCTGAGATAGTTGGAGGCGAGAGGTTGACTACTGGTTGATGGAGTTACAGTAATATAGTATAGTATAATAACTTTTTTTTTTCCAGGTCAGAGTGTGAAAGCATGGGTTTAATTCCAAAGATGGTTCCTATTTGAAGGAAAGTGGAGCATTAATAGAGCCGAATAACCAGAGAAACTTGACGTGTAGGTCAACAAACCACACATCACCAAGGAAAAGTTGGCTCATCTCTGGCTTTCTCTGCCAATGTGAAGACCACGAAATTCAATTGAAAGTACAGGAAAAAGCAGGTAAATGGGCCTTGTGTTAAGATTGTTTTGTCAAAACAATGTGATTTGGTTTAATGAACAATAGTTTTGCATGGAAAGCAAAACAGAAACAAACTTACATTTCTTGAGGAAAGTTAGAAAGGCAGAAACATCAACAATATTTTTTTTTTTTTACTTTTTAGTACTTTTCCCTGCTTCTGTGCAATGCTACTTTTATCACTGAGCTTTCCCCCAGATATTTAGTCACCAGCAAGGCACCATTCTAGCATATATACATGTAGTACAGTGCTAAATATTTCATTTTTATCATATTTAAAAAATAAACGCTACCTGAAAGAAAACGGTATTTTTCTACTTCGTTCTCATGAAAAGTCTGCAACATGAGCCATTTTCTATCAATTATTTTAAATACAAATACCATCCCCCAGCCAAATGCTGGTTAAATATGCAAGCGGCTGGTAGATGGTTTACTCACCAGCCCAAAAAAAAAACAATGGTAATCTATTAAAGGTGCTCTAAGCGATGTTGAGTGATGTCACTTCTTGTTGACGTTATTATTAGTATTGTCAAACAAAACTGAGGCTAGCTCGCCCCTCCCCCTCCCTTCCGCGCACTAACCCCCCCAACCCCCACCCCTAAATCCTTCTTGTTGGTTATTGGCTGGAACACTGTTTGTTATGTTTGGTGGTGCAGGTTGGTGCAGTTTGTTTTTGTTGCCGTTTGTGGAGCCTGGGCTGTCTACAGAGATCGGATTTTTTTACAGTGTGTTCAGGGGACAGGCAGCTAGCGCATAGTGAGGAGATGTTTGCTGTATGTGACAAAAAAATGTTGTACCCTAAAAAAAGGCGTGACATCGCTCAGAGCACATTTAAATGGCTGGTCAAATTTGAACATTCACAAACAATTTGGCTGGTGGACGAAAAAGTAAATTTTGAACCCTTGTTATAATTACTTCACACACTTGTAATAAAAGGCAATCAGAACGCCAAAACAAGACAGAATAGAGCCACCCATTGTTTTTAGCCACAGGTTTGCTTCCTTTCCTAGAAGGTGAAGCAAAGACTGCTTCTCTGACCTCTTGGCAGAAACCACTGTTATGTGATGTGGCTCTGAGGGCGAACAGAGGCTGCACAAGCCCACGAAGCGAGACGACAGATTTAGAAAACCAAATCCCCATTGTGAACGGATGAGTGGAGCGTTACGGAGCCGAGCCGCAATGTCTGACCTCGTAGGTTGACTGTTCTTGCTGTCTAGAGCTGCTTGTGAGAGTTGCTTAATGTTGTGCCCACTTATAGTAGAAACACACACTCACAACCTCAACCCTGCATGATCCGCTTGGCCTGGAACAACCCTTCCCTGACCGCTCTGTCAGAAACATTTACACAGGGGGTTGACACACACACACACACACACACACACACACACACACACACACACACACACACACACACACACAGATGTCTGAGGCTCCGGGGTCACTGCTAATACCAACCTCATGTTCATTACTGAGACACCCAACAGGCCCCACAACACAAGCATGCATGTACACAAACATACATTTAAGAGGCACACTCACTAAACTCGTTAAAAAAGTAAAAAAAAAAAAAAAAAAATCAAACAAGCACTTGGCATTCCTGGGTCTGGTCATTCTCATGGCTGCAAACCAGAGGAGGGAGTGGGTGTGTGTGGTACTGCATACATAGACACATAACATAAGTACACTTCAATGCCACCACAAGAATGTTGACTTCCCTCAATAACAAAAAAACAATACTTACACCCTTCCCTGCCACGACCATCCTCACAACCACTGAGCTACTGAAACATGCGACATGAAGACTGACTCTTAAAGGAATAGTTTGGGAAATATGCTTTCTTGCAGTGAGTTAAATGAGAAGACTAATACCACTCTCATGTCTGTCCGTTATTAGTCTAATTCCCCCGGATTTCACTTATTTAGGCCGGATATCTGTCACCTTGGGCTTTCTTTGTGTTGGCATTTTAAACTCTGGTCAATTTATGAGGACTATGGTTAACAGCTAGCTAGACTATGTGTCCAATCTGAGTTTTCTGTTGCACGACTAAACTTTTGATTGTACACGTTCCACCGAAACACGTTCCTTCCCGAAGCTATTTTGCAGATGCGCCGTTGCTCCGTATGCCGCTGAAGACGATTGTGATTAGTTTAAAGGAATGCCAATAAACCGCAGCACGTTTTTCTCCTATCCCGGAATGCTGTGTGGACTTGCCAGACCCTCCTCTGAAGCGCTGTGCAGGAGGGTCTGGCAATGCGAGACTAGTCCGATATATATGTAGCTACAGCCAGGAGCCGATAAGCTTAGCTTAGCACAAAGACTGGAAACAAGGGTTAACGGCTAGCTTGGCTCTGTCCGAAAGTTAAAAAAGCTCACTAATTAACTTGTTACATCTTGTTTTGCAACTTCATTTGACATTTTTACACTTCAGCTTTCATACAAATTAAACAAACCAGATTTAACATGATAAGCAGTGAGTTTTAAAAGGTACTGGGTTGTTTTGTGCATGTGTTTTAATGCTTGGCTAAGCTAATTGTCTCATTGGCTGTAGCTACATATTTAACGTAGAGATAACTTGCTGTTTAAGCAAATAGAGAAGACGTTTGATGGTTTTAAGCATCCAGGCATACATTTTTTATTTGAATTAACTTTTAAGAATATTCTAATCGTTAATTTTGCTAACGTTTGATATATCAGGCAAAAGTTATACATGCAATTTATCTCACTGTTAATACTGTGGCTAGTGCTTCACAAGTTGTTTTCTTTACAGTTTCAAGCTGCACATGTGGACTTATGTCTAATATTTAGGATTCTGCTCTCTCTCTTTGGAGCCAGTTCATGGACAGCAACTCAAAGAAAATAAGGGAAGTAGTTTAATCGACTGCATTGTTCCATTTAGATGACAAAAAAAAAACAAAATCTGCCTTTTCCTTTACAGCAGGAAACATCTGGAATGCTCCACCTGTGGAAATAAGGAAATGCACTACATACAGCACATCTGAAATCAAACTTTAAGTATGGTTCAATCTGTAGAATTTGATACTTTCTACATTGTTTGCCCCCTGTACGTTTTATATTGTCTTTTGTCTTCAAGCCTTTTGTAAAGTCGTTGTCGAAAGGTGCTATACAAATAAACTTGCCTCGCCTAGCTAAGTTAATCAGGTGAAACTCTGAAAAAAGTTTAAAAGATAAAAATCTTTTTTATTGTTACAGTGTTATGTGCAATAACATTTTTTGCCTGTTTTTAACTGCACTACAGGTACAAATCACTGGTTTATCTCCTCAGGCATCTATATCGATTTTTTTTTTTTAATAACATCAGTGTTAATTATTGTGCACTGTCCCCCTATAAATAAACCAAAAAACACGTGGCCGGTTAGCTCAGTTGGTAGAGCAGGTGCACATATATAGAGGAGGTTTACTCCTCCATGCAGAAGGTCCAGGGTTCGAATCCGACCTGTGATGGTTTTCCTGCGTGTCTTCCCCCTCTCTCTCTCCCCTTGCATGTCTGAGCTGTCCTATCATTAAAGGCGGAAATGCCCATAAAAATTCTTTAAAAAAAAAAAAAACACACACCCTACCCATTACTCTGCCACACAATTCACTGCTAATTCATTTCACATTCTGCAGGACATACGGTACATAATAGCCACAAAGTGTCAACAGGCACAATCTTTACTATTTGTCCAGAGTTCAACTTGACTCTCACAGTGCATTATGGAGAGTACGAGGTTCTGCATGTGAACGTGGGTGTGCATGAAACCTTATATGAACCAAAAATAGTTACCCACGAGCCCTCCACAAAGACTTTTGCTCCCACCGGCTTGCTTGTGTGTGTGTTATTTACAGTCTGCATGTACTATAATCTGAGGACAGTATGCGATACATTTCCGCTGAATTCCTTACAAATTATAATGCAGATTGAAGAAACGTGTGTTTGTGTGTGTGTGCGTGTGTGTGTGGTGGACTTACCCAGTATGAGCGCAAGCAGCAGAGCGGCACAGAGACACACACACATGGCCAGTGCTATTCTGTAGAGACGACTGTTGCCCCTCTCGGGTTTAACCCCGCCGCCACCTAAACGCTCCAGTTCCATGACTTACTATACTATATCACAGACATACACATAAAAAAAACACACTCACACACACTCTGTAAAAATCTAACTTTTCAGGTGAGGATGCACTCAGAAGATAAAATAAGAAAAACCGGAAAGCAAAAAAATATCTGGTAAAAATAAATCACATTTATGGAGAAAATTAAATCCAAAAAGTTATGGTAACATCTTCCTAAAACACACACTTTCTCTATGTACTCTGGTCTCTTTCCCAATTTAACACAGACTTTATTCACATTCCCAGTCTCCCTCTCTGCTGCTATCTGTCTATCTGTAACTCCTCTAACTTCATCCCAGCTCTTCAAACTGTTCCTCCCTTTATCACTCCTCCTCTCCCCAACACTCCTCCCCTCCCTCCCTCTCTCTAGAACAGAAGGGACCAGGCTTCTCAGTAATGACCAGAGATCTTTTAGTACAATCAAACCAGAACATTATCTGTGTGTTACCGCTTGTCATTAGAGGCTGCAGACCTGGTTAATAACCTGAGCATACATTTGAAGTGTGTGGGTGTGTGTGTGTGTGTGTGTGTGTGTGTGTGTGTGTGTGTGTGTGTGTGTGTGTGTGTGTGTGTGTGTGTGTCAAATCTCATGTACAAAACAGCTGGGTGCTCTGCTCGAAACGTTTATCAGATCAGACAGTCAGTCGACCACAACAAAATTAGATTCACACACACACACACACACAGGACGCTGATTACAATCGATTAATCTGATGATGACATGGCCGCCTGTGAAAAAAAAAAAAAATTAGTGTTTTTTTTGTCAGAAAGAATCAATAGTTTCTTTGAATAGACAGGGGTGGTGATGATGAAAATGACACCACAGTTCCTGATTGGTCACTTAACCTTCCCCCTGCTGTGGCGAGAAACTCTTTCCGCACATGCTCATTAGGGTTTTTGGGCGTCGGCCGCAAAGTCCTTACATAGACGTGACTTCCTGTTCTGCTTAAAACACCCATTCATCAAGCAGACACATCGACCACGATGCTATTGTTCACCATTGTGACTCACAATCACTTGTGTCCTGTTTTCATTTGTCTTGTTTAACATCTCAGCTGGGACACTTGGCTCTTAGTTTGGATTGTCTCCGTCAATCCACCTCTTTGGTCCAGACTGAAATATCTCAACAAAAATTGCCATGCAATTTTGTACAGACGTTCATGATCCTCAGAGGATGAATCCTACTGACTTTGGTGATCTCCTGACTTTTTCATCTAGCGCCACCAGCAGGTCTAAGTTATCACTTATTCAGTGATCTACAAGGATTGGCTAAAAAAAAAAAAAAAATCTGATATTCATAGTTCCCAGACGATATGTTATAATTACTTTTAATGCTAAATGTTATACAGACATTCATGTTTCACACAGGATAAATCCTGCTTACTTTGGTGATCCCTAGATTTTTCCTCCAACCATGAGGTTGACATTTTTATTGACATATCTCAACAAATGTCGGAGGGATTGCCATGGAATTTTGTACAGGCGTTCATGACCCTCAGAACCTCAGATGAATCCTACTGACTTTCAGTCACAGCGACATTTTAAGCTTTTGCTTTGGGATTGTTGTTTTTCAGTAGTTTTCGGTAGTTTAATTTAAAAGAAATAGACACTTTATGATCCATTTCTATGTAAAAGGGCCGCACACACCTCACGTAAAAAAAATATAAATAGAAGATGGTTCTCCACGATGCATATGGACCACTTACGTGCTGCTCTCATGCCCGGTGTAGCCAGTTTCATTGATGATAGCGGAAGCGTAGCGTTGGAGCATCCGCTCCGCATACGTTACGCGTTTCAGCAACCTGATATAATAGTCCAGCGTCAAAGTAACAAATTCATGGGCTAGTTTTTCTGCATCGTTTTGAGACAGGATGTGTCTAATTTTTGCAATATTAAAAAAGGAAGTGAAAAACAGAATGTGAACATGGTGGCATGCTTATACAACCATTTAGCTCAAAGCGTTGCTGCTTCTGAGTACAGCAAGGCAGAGCAGCTAGCATGGCTGTAGTCTCTTAGTCCTGTTAACATAGAGGAGGTCACAGAGTTAATTCAAGGGCCCATCTCTCAATATGAAGCAGAGCGTCAGAACATGCCTCCTTTCTGCCCTCTCCTCTTCATCATCCTCTAATGTCTGTTTACACAAACATCCCCCCAGGCTGCCATTAAGCGCCAGATAAGCAACTGGAACACACATGCAAGGAAACACAGGCAATCATTTCACACAGATAAGGGGAAGAAAATCAGCCTTCGAAATTTCTTATCTGAACATAAACATACACACACGAAAGACACCAAGTCCTACATGCAACAAGGTCCGATCCTCCCACAAACTTCCCTAATGATTCAATGACAAAAGTCTCTAAACTATTTAGAACCTGCTGACAGAGGTGTCTGCTCATCGTCTGTAAACACACCTCTGTGGCTAAGCTGAAGGCCGTTCAGTATTTATATGTCTGTAGGAAACACCCTTCCAAATTATAATGTGCCATCTCTCACGCTCACACACTCAGGAAGCGTAATCACTGCATGACTCTCTGAAAACACTAAAGAAACACTGTGGTCTGGAGCTGTTACTAAAAGTGTAGCTTGTGGCTTTCTGCTTGAAGACAATGAGCAGATATGCCGTGTATGAAATTCGAAAGGTGCAGTCTCCCGAGAGGAACATCGGGCTACCTGCATGTTGAGGAGAGTGATACAAAACCAACAAAATCATTCAATTTTGTTGGAACACGAAAATATTGTAAATACAGCATACACTTAAACTGACCTATTAAACAGTTTAGAAGGCAGTACTTAAATAAAAGCAGTCTTTTATTCCACAAGTTTAATAAATCAACTTTCACAACCGGATGGCAGACGGTGAGCAGCCAAGAGAGTAAAAGTGAAACAAACTTTGAGAAAAAAAGAGGGATAAGGTTCACGGACAAATTCATTTTCCCCACTACAGTGGCCGAGGAAAAGAAAGACACTTAACAGAGCAAATGGGTTTCAGAGCAAATGGGATACAAGCCTTTAAACATTTGTTGAATGTTACAAAATGTTGTAGTAGTCATCATCCTCATTCATTAATTCATGTACACACTTGTGATGAGCCGAGTTCCATTGAAATACACTGTCACATGAATATTAGCTAGTACATTTATTCCACCAGTGATATGTAGTAGAAATTCAAGGTATTGCCATGCATTTGCCAATAAATGGAAGGCGTTTTAAACTTCTTCTATTTTTTTTTAATCTTATCTTCTCTGATCAACTTAACTTCCATGGGCATTGGGCACCTCTCTGCAGCACATTGAGATTGAGTCAAACAGTGTGTCAACAGGAACATATGGCGTTTTGGAATCAAGCCCTTGAAAAACCCAAGACGGTTTTTCTCTTAAACTTCACACAGATATTAACAATCGGAAAGATTGTGCAGTCTTTGTAAACAGTCACATAGGACAGTGCTTTACGGCAAGTGCATCATTTATTTGTACATGTGCTTTTTTTAAGTATGCGGCAACACGGTGGAAAAAGGTGTTATTGTTTTCCCTGGTGGTCCAGTAAAGCCTTAAAGGCAGAATAATGCTCAACAGTCTCCTGAAATTGGACAGCACTGCTGGCTAATGCAGTCTGTTCCCTGTATGTTCACAGTTTTAATGGTCCACACGTGTCAAACACAACCTGAGAGAACAACTCTCGGTCCACGCGGGGATTTATTCATTTGGTTCTTTGTCTTGCCAGGGAAGCTCACCGCTGTGGCTACCGCGCCGTGACCATCCACAGGCCCAGTGCCACGTTGGCTGCCAGCAGGGCGCTGCCCGCAAGCAGCAGGAAGAAACCGATCAGCTCGCGCTTTTGACGGTCCGTTACCACGGTTACCAGCGTGGCCTCCAGCAGGGCGTTCAGCATCCACTGACCGTCGAGCGCGAAGCACGGCACGGAGTTTACTACTGCTAACGCACCAGAGAGAGACACCACATATCTGAGGAACAGGAGGGTTAAGGAGGACAATACTACTGTATTAATTAAGTTTATTCTTAATATTAAATACACACACAGTCACACACACACACTTTAAAACTTCTACTCCATGCTGGTTTAAAAAAACAACTAAATCATCCAAGTGGTGAGATTGTTTCCCACTGATGTCTCCCTTGTGGATTACTATAATAATGCTGAATATTACAAACAGCTGAGTCGCAGGAGGTGACTACAAAGACGTATAATAAAAGTGAGAAAATCAAGTTACAGCAGCTCTAAAGCTAAATGGTATATTAGTCGTGTTAAATGATCTACAGCGATAGATTTTCACAGTAAAGAGCGTTAGAAATATAAATAATCAAAGAAAACAATAAATTGTGTTCATAGACAAAGAGCTGGTGTACAGATAACTGCAGCAGTCACTGGCTGATTGGTGAACAGTGTTGACTTTCCAAACATCACCAGTAGACTGGGATGTATTAGGGGGCCACTGGGTGCTTACACAAAAACAAAAAAGTGTGCCTTTAAACAACTACAACTACACAAGATGTAACTTTTGAAAGAAGAAATACCTTGTTCTTCCTCTTACACATAAGTTGCATGCATTGACAATATAATGCAGTTCAATAGGCTTTGCTGCTACAGCTTTACTTGGTCTGGTATGATACGTAGCTTATATTAGCTAACTTTAGATTCTCTTTTTAAAATCAACAGTCCCACAAGACACAACGAAAGGAAATGCATATTAAAACTAGTGCTGTCAGTTAAACGCGTTATTAATGGCGTTAACGCAAACCCGTTTTAACGCCGTCAATTTTTTTATCGCGAGATTAACTTTCTTTTTGGCCTGGCAAACTTTGTTGGTTTTTTCACATGCTGTTGCAACAACTAGTAACGTTAGAAAAACTACAACACCACACCGGATCTAGCTAGACCGGAAACAAAACAACAGGCACGCCACACACACTTAGAAAGAGTAGTAGGCTAACGTTACGTTTTGAGTGGATGGCAAGCGCAAGACACTGAAATGGATGCCAATAAGATTCTGAATGGAAAGTTTACTTTTAAAAAGTTGCCAAATGGTTCCATTGACAAGACCAAAGTGATCTGTGTGTTTTGTCGTTGTGAACTGAGCTATCATCGCAGCACGTCCAGTCTGAAATACCACTTGATGGCCAAGAACACAGCTGATGCCCCCTCGTCAAAGCCAGGCGACAATGGATGACTTCAGACCATAGACTGTATATTAATATTAACAGTCTATGCTTCAGACAGAAGCACATGGATACCACAACTAAGAACAAACTTAGTGCAGCCATAGCTAAATGGGTGGCTACTGCATGTAGGCATGTTAACGTTGTGGAGGACGAGGGTCTAGCTGATATCATAGCATTAAAATGAGAAAAAAAAAAAAATAATGGGGCAAAAAGAAATCAAGGGACATTTAGAATAGATAGTTAACTATGACATTAATGCAATTAAATATTTTAATCGTTTGACAGCACTAATTAAAACAGCAAGTGACACAAACGCGATGCGGCAGAACTGCAATCAGAAAAGTTCATCAGACCTCTCGACTGTAGAGCAAAATGATAAGATGTTAAAGCAAAAATGGGACTTTTATTTCAAAATAACAGATTGAATGTTCAGAGGCAAGTCAGAATCATAATGAGAATGTAAGCGTTTATCATTTAGAGAGAACAGATGGTGCTTTGTCCACCAAGGACTGATATCACCCTTGTATCCTTTTAAAAGTAACATCATTTGTTTAAATTTTGAGTAATAAGCTCCTCATACATCCATCATCTACTTACGACTCATCTGTCCTTTAAACATGAAAGGATACTTGCAGAAGGTCTCCAAGAAAACAGGAAGATCCAGGTGGAGGAAACCAAAGCGGGGCAAAAAGTTGGTCAGACTCACTGGGAAAGACAAAAACACAGGGGGGGGGGGGGGGGGTAAAGTCCCCCGGCAGGCATTTGTACAAACACATCATTACAGAAAAGGTTTGATCTAGTCAACACATTTATATCTTAAATAGCAGCAGACAAGACAACAAGCCCCTGCACATTTATTGTACATCACTTAAAGAGAGTCAGCTCAACACTGTAACACTGTAAACATCAATTATATGAATAATTACAGATACGAGCTCATGCCTCCTTCTAGGGTGGGACTCATCAAAAAAGTATCTTGTTGCAACTCCTACACTGAAATTACAAGAACTTTCTGCTGTAATATTTACAAATAAGTGTAAATATCATTTGTAACTTTTAAGATAAGACTATAAAAAATTAAAGGGATAGTTACATTTTTAGAAGTGGGGTTGTATGAGGTACTTATCCATAGTCAGTGAGTCTGTTTACATGCACACCAATATTCCACTATTATTCTGAATATGATAATATTCCAAAATTTGACACAGGTCATGTAAACAGCATATTCTGTTGGATCCAACTGTATTTTTACAAATGTTTATCATGTGTAGCACTTTGTCTGTAAAAGGTGCAATATCAAATAAACATATTATTATTATTATTATATTCTAGTTGGATATTCCAAATAAGGCCTTTTTCTGAATATAGCATTTTCCGATAAAGACGTGGGATATTCTGGTATTATTCTGGTTTTAGAGGCTTTCTTTGAACATGTATACAGCACATTTGGAATACGTGTCTCAATCGGGGTTTTTACAGCAGTTTACGGCCTCTTGCCCGTTTACGGCTCATGGTCAGCTCTGTGCGTTGCTATGGTTTCTGTACACAAACCAACCAGCCAACAGTTTGCAGAGCTGCAGACCCGATAAGAAGGAGAAACACAGCTACTTTTAAACATTATCAAAGACTTGGATATCAACAGGTTTTTGGATATGCGCACACATGGCTGCGCTGACCTTTTCAAGAAGTTGGTTGAAGGAATGAAAAGAAGGAGGCTGTGTTCACACGGTCCAAAGTCCACCACCGCTGGAAAACTTTGAAATTTATTTTGCACAGCTACATGTAAACGGGAATATTAGTGGAATATTCACTTTCATTAGCCATGGAAACAGCTTAGTCGGAATAAGTGTACGCTATAACAAGTCTAACGCTGCTTAGATCGGTTAAACTTAACAGGGCTGTCTGACGGCTAGGTAAAACTTTGAAAATATTGTAAATACAACATACACTTAAACTGATATTCATTTGTTTTAGATGGTCCCTGGGCTAAAACACGTTTAGCTGCTGCCCCCATCCACAGCAGGACATTGCTAGATGCTTGTAGCGACAAAGTAGCTCAGTTGGCAACACTGGTCACACAACCCGACTTCAAAAAAATCCAAACTATCCCTTTGAGGCCTAAGATACTTTTATCACATTTCTAAATGTTTGATATGCTTCTACTTGAGCTAATCATTTCCAACATTTTGTAAAATAAACAGGAAGCGGGAGGTGAACGAAGCAGCACAACATTGTGTAACGTACCAGCGTACTGAAGGTGCGGCGGATAGCCCACAAACAGCATGTGTGTGTTGGGCGGGTGTGTGACACGGATGAAGCGGGTCTGGTTCTCCAGAGACGGAGTGACGCATATGCTGGCGGCGTGGGAGTGTGCGGCGCAGTCGCCGTTGGTACGACACACTCGTGTCCCCGTCACCATCTTACGCACCGGCATGCAGGCGTACTGCAGCCACAGGAACAGGATCACAGAAAGTACAGGTATAAGAGAAGCAGTAGGAATGCACAGGAAGCAGTTTATTGTTAGAAACTTTTCTGATGTTGGCTTGCTATCTTGTTTTAATCGACCACTTTTAATGTCTCCTTTGTTATGCTCATCTATGAAAGTGGTTCTCTTATGAAAACAGGTCAGGGTTGCACAAAATGTGTGATATTATGCAGGAAGTACACTATCATTAGCAAAGCAAAAGTAAATCAACAAGAAATCTAATAGGACACAAGTTGTATTTTCCTCTAGTATTAAGATTATATTTTTATCTTTTACTACTACAATGTTGAAATGTGTTTTTTTGTATTTTCATAATTGTTCCTTATTTGCGCATTAAACTTACGTAACTGTAAACAAAATGGCACAAAATGGGAAAAAAAGGAACTGAATTGAATAAAGGAAGACATATAAATATACATGACTGTCTAGTTGGAAACCCTTTAACACATGATAAAGCAGTCACAAAAAGTCCCTGCCTCTGTGTGTGTGTGTGTGTGTGTGTGTATATATGTGTGTGTGTGTGTGTGTGTGTGTGTGTGTGTGTGTGTGTGTCTCACCTCTCTGCTGTTCTTGCCCTGTGGTTTCATGTAAGAGAAACAGAGGTCTGTCAGGCTGTTGTTGCTGCAGCAGTCCATCGTTCCATCCAAGCGCTTGAAAGCTAGAAGAGAACGGAAAATGAGATAAATGGAGGAGAGAGACTGATTAGATTTGTGCGTCAGGCTGAAAACTAAAGATGGATGTCACTGAGGTTTTCTTGTTCCTTTTTTTTTTTTTTTTTTTTTTGGACTCAGTTGATAAATCTACTCGCAGGAGATGATTAGACAAGGACAGAGTATCACACACTGTGTGACATTACTGAGATTATCACGCTGACTCCTTACACGTCACCAGGAGCTCTCGCTGTGTACTCACACAAACTAACTCCACTGTTTACATATTCATATGCACATTAATACAATGTGCAGCAAAACGCATCGGGGAAGAAAGCATGTTTCAGTAACTAGGAGCAGAAAGACACCATCTTGCGATGCTCACGTCACAAGAATTCTACTCTTGATCTTAGAGTATTATTTTTTAACATCACCAAAATAACAGAGAAGTACTGTAGATTAAAAAAAGTTGAAGATAGTCACAGGATTTAAATTTAGCTCTTGCTGTGGGGAAGTTTGAAGTTTTATTTGATGGAAGGATGGAGGGAAGATGGAAAAGGTTGTCTTTAATTCTACCGTTTGGTTGAAATGAAATTAGGGCTGCAGTTAACTCATTAAGTTAACTCGTTAAGTCATTTTCATTACTGACTGTTATGACTGTGGTCATATTGTTCTTTAGTCTGCTGCGTGCCCTGTGTTGTTTCTTCTGTTGTTTCCAATTTTATATGCAAATTGGGGTGTGCCATAGCCGAAGGAGGATTGGTGGAGAAGTTCAGGCCCGACCCTGTGATTGGCTGCAGCTGGGGAAGCCACCCAGATATAAGGAGCCAAGATGGCGGCCATCGGTGGGCAGCAGGCATTCCTCGTCCTCCTCATCTCCCAACCGGCCACGCTTTTGCTTTGTGTAACGTTGCTTTAGATTAGATATTGTTTTTGGTTTGTTTAGTAAGGGTGGACCTCCAATCTTGTTTTCTCCTGTTTTTGTTAGTTAGGGAGGTAAGTCTTTTGTAATTTGTTTTGCCCTTTTGTTTGTTAGGTTAGTCTTATCTCCCAGTCAGAATTGTTTTGTTTGTTATTTTGGTGGTAGGCCACCCTGAAGCCTTAAACGAACATATGTTATGTATATATTGTTTCGTTCTCTGTAAAATAAATAAGTTTGTTGATACCTAACCTCCTAATTGTTTGTGGCTACTTGGGAGACGGGGAAGATGGGGCCTTTTTGTGTTGCGTCCTAGGCACCCCTAGACTGGGGCGTAACACTGACTAATCAGCAACATATTATTATGATTAATTGTTTGGTGTATAAAATGTTAAAGAAAATGTAAAAAGGTGCCTTCAATTGGCTTGTTTTGTCCGACAAACCAACCAAAACCTAAGGACATTCAATTGACTGTTACATATGAAAGA
The DNA here is from genome assembly GCF_008315115.2 of Sander lucioperca. Taxonomy (NCBI): domain Eukaryota; kingdom Metazoa; phylum Chordata; class Actinopteri; order Perciformes; family Percidae; genus Sander; species Sander lucioperca. The sequence goes on along the minus strand of NC_050195.1, from coordinate 8,381,378 downwards.
AAAACAGAAAATCCTCCCGTCTGTGAAAGCTGAAAAGCAAAAATGACTCAAACGATGAATTGATGATCAAAACAGTTGCCGATCAATGTTCTGTCGATTGACTAATCAATATATCATTGCAGCTGTAGATGAAATTATGGTTTTGTGATTTAAAAGAAAATAATAATTATAAAGTCGGCCACTGGAATAGTTATAAACCACAGAGAAGCAACAGGCGCTCTGATTGGCCAGCTGTTGAACTCTTGAGCTCACACATGACTCTGGCTTACAGCTCCCGCTGCTGCTCTGTGGGTTCGACCTGATTCCATATTCAGGCGGCACTCTGAGCTGATCACAAAATACAACAAAAGTACATGTTAAAGCAGGAGAAAAATTATTTGGTTGAATTGTTTTACAGGCAGTTGTTATTTAATTCATAAAATTAGAAAATTGAAAGTTTTGAAATGTATCAATTCATGAACGGATTAAAATCAAAAACAGTGAATAAGTCTTTATTCCAGATGCACATCGCTGACTCTCTAGTGGGGATGTCACCATACCAAAAATCTAGTAGATGCTACCGATACCACCAAAAGTACACAATACTCGATACCGAAGTCGATACCACGGTGTGTAAAAAACCCCCCAAAAAAACAAGGTCTGTTAAAACAAGTGCTAAAGTAAGCTAATGTCAGCTATCGGAGCTAACGTTAGGCTGTGACAGAGAACGGCAGAGAGAAACTCTACTTTCGGTTTGCATGGTGCATTCGGGAAAGCCGTTGCTATAGATCAGGGGTAGCCAACCAGTTAGGTATAAAGAGCCACAAAAAAAAAACGCACCATAGCAAAAAGCCACACAACACAGGCACATCCACACTACAACAGCAACAGTGTCTTCCAGATCTGATGACAGTCATAATACATAGCAGTTTTCATAGTTTTTTTTCTCACTTAGATTGACAGGTGGGAAACCTGACAGTCTTTGTTATCCACAGTCCTTTTCAGGTCTTGCTTGAACTCGGCTGTGGCCTCTCGAAGCAACTCTCTCAATCATTTGTCACTAAAGGGGCTTTCAAACAGTCGGATTCAGCAGTGAAAGGGTTAACGAGGAAGGTGATCTGTGGCCGCTGTTTTTCCTCAGGTTGCAGAATCTGTCCTCAAAACTGCTGCATTATTTTCCATTTTTAAATAACTGGCAAATGTATTGGCAGTATTGGCAGATGCATTCAAATGTGTTTTTTTACTTATCTGAAATACTGTATGTTTCAGAAAAGTTAAAAACAACAATCAACCAATGACACAGCCCCCAGCCACACAGTAAGAGCCTCACAGGAGCAGGCAAAGAGCCGCATACGGCTCAAGAGCCACAGGTTCGCCACCCCTGCTATAGATGTAATGTTACGGTAAAGCCAGAGGCTGACTGGTGTTCTTCTTCTTCTCCAGCATTTAGCGGCAGACAAGAAAACTTACAGTATGTCGTTACTGCCCCCGTCAGGTTCGGAAGAATTGCGTCCCCCGGTACCTGCGTTACTGTAGAATAACCGAGCGCAGTCACGTTTTCAGAATTTTTGGTAGCGGCTTGATACCGACGTACACGGTCTCTCGTGACATCCCTACTCTGTAAATCACACTTGTTTTACTTTGACAGAACCTTTGGGTGCCCTCATTGTACAAACAGCACACTCACCTCGCCCGTGGGCCCAGCTGGGCTGCAGGCTGGCGCTGGGGACACAGTATCCAGTCTGTGGGGTGAGAGAAATGCGAGACAAGCAGCTGCTCCAGTCATCCACTCCCCTGACCGGACAGTCCTCCAGCCCGCTCACTATGTCCCCGACTGACAGACCCCTGGGACCGTCAGCCGCAGAGCCCTGTTCGAAAGACACAGGCAGATATACAAATTGGCGAAAGTTCACACAAGTACAGATTTATGGTGTTTTTGGTATTGGTCTTGCAAAAGTTTGGCAGATCCAGGTCGGAGAAGGGATTGACAAATGCACTTTCACTTGCCAACTACGATGAGTCTTTGAGATATAAAGCAAACTTCTTGAGCAGCCAACTGTGGCTGTGTGAATGACTGACCATATGAATGTGCAGGGGGCAATGATGCAACAAATAATTCATGCCAACTTTGCCCACATAAATCAAGGTTATTAATTACTGCGACATTGGAAAACATGCTATAGTGAAGCAGTGACTTTTATACTGACAAACAAGTAATGATTATTACTAGGGCTGTCAGCATTAACGCGTTAATCACGATGCGATTATGGGCCAAGCATAACGCGTTATTTATTTATTTTTTTAAATCGCATGCCGCCATTTATTAATTTATTTTACACCTCACTCGGCTTCACGTCGTGCCTAACAGGCTACTATTTTGACCCTTTGCCACACCTTCACTTATCATCAAGCTGCCATACTTCCTCACTTCTTTTGTTTACAGTAAATAAATAAATAAATAATAAACAAATACAAATATTAAAGTCAAGTTCATAAAGTTACTTTCTTTGCATTAATTTGATTCCCAGTCAAGATACACTGGTAAGAATTGCTTTCCATTGTTGATATGTACTTAAAAACAGTTCTGAAATGCAAAATAATAGAATTTTAATCATGTGACAAAACATGCGATGAATCGCGATTAAGAAAAAATGAATCGTTTGACAGCCCCAGTTATTACTTTTTGTTGCACAAAAGGTCAATCTGAAAATAAAAATGTTCCTCACAGAGATTCAATATTTAGACAGAAGTTAATAAAACGTTGACTCACACATTAAAAAGAACCTGCGGCACTGACCTGCACAACCTCGGTGACCAGCGCCCCGCCACCGGTGGAGTACATGGGAAACAGAAAGAGGGGCAACAGGAAGAGGAAGGCTAATGCTGCCACACACAGAACAAAGTTGTGCCACACTCCTAGAGAAAGAAAACAGAAACTTTTAAATTTTCAGTTTTAGTTTTATCTTATCCTTTAGTTTGGGTTACGGTGAGTTTATTTTTATGTGTAAGATCTGAAATTAACTATTAATTTTTTTTTTTAATTCCTTTTTTTAAACATTAAGTTGGTTGTATTAAACAAAAAAATAGTTACACTAATTACTTAGCATTAAGGTGGGACTTACCAGTACAGTTATTGAAAGATTATAATCCTTGACATATCCTTAAAGCTTTAGTGCCTAACTTTTTGATACTAGTAAATGTCCGTTACTTTCAAGCCATTGCCAGATGAGTTGCTACAAAGCTAATTAAGACTATCGGCTCCACACAACTCTCTCTGTATTTCTCATTGTGGCGTCCGGTGACTTCCCCGCGCAGAAGCTCGAACGAAGATAATTATCTCTTCTGAAGAGTCCATCATGTTTTTTTTAATCCTCCGTGTCCTCCTTGGCTACTAGCAACTGCGTGGAGGAGGGGTGGGGGCAAGTGCGCGATCACGGAAGGCTTGTATCATGTGGACGCGCCGACAGTTTTGTTGCCATTACTTAGAATTCCTCATGGGGGAGACAGAAACTACGCACTATAGCTTTAAAGTGGCTATATGTAACTTTGAGTTTGTGTTGATTCCAGCAGCCCCTTTGGACAAAAGCGGTAGTGTTTTTACCACACCCGCTCTATTGCCCACTGTATGTTACTGAGTTAGCGAGAATACGTTATTACAGATGCATCGTTGCATTTCAAGTGTTGCATACGGTAACTTAGCCTACTTTGGATGTATCGTGAGCTAAACCGGGTATCACTGTCACTGTGTCAGGAGCCAAAGCATTAAGAGATTGTTGTAGCAACCAACGGTAATAATAACTTAGATTCATATAGCGCATTTCATGAAACCCAAGGACGCTTTACACAAGTACAGGGGGACAAAAGAAAAGAAAACAGTAGGTCAACACAAACACGGACTTAAAGGAATAAAACGTCTGGGCTAAAGGGAAGGGGGACGTCATTTAATGTCGGCTACTGACAACCACATTGCACAATCTAAAGTTATTTTATGAATGAAATAGACATATCACATATCTGAGGGCCAATTCAGGGTCGGTTTTTAATCATTTACAATCCCGTAATTGTTTCCATCTGTTGAAAGCCCGACTGAGATTGACTCGGGTTTTTGCAGGTCGTCTTTCCCTTTCCCTTTTAACTTTTTAGTTGTTCTTCGTTTAATTTCCTTCTTTTCTATGATGGCCCTGCCCCAGTTTCAGCCATAACTACAATAGATAACTTCTAAAATAAAATTAAAATACAATTGGGCCTATATAAAGAAATCTCCTGCTACATTATACTTGCATACTCATTAACACAGGCTTTTCCGGTGTTATGCCGAAATCTGTGACCCATCAGAATGTGTTACTGTAGCGCCGTCTACCTGCCGAAAATCATTTTGCGACTTTGCGGGGAAAAAATCGGACCCGGGCAGAGGCATTAATAAAATCGATATAAAGATAGCGTTCTTCTTGCTGTTAGTCTTGTTTGCTGGTACAGGTCAGTTATGATCATCAGATGAAAAATTAGTTTCAGAAACATTTAAAAGTTACATAAAGTCACTTTAAGTACAAAAGGCTTCTCAAATATAGCCTTGAAAATTGGAAAGATTATGAACCTGATCAAGGGAACCCTACAGACTGAAGCTACTGAAAAGCCAACAGTAACACTAGGGTTGTATACTAGAGTCTGCATACTGTATGTTGTAACAACCGTTTTGCGTGTTTTCCACATATTCAGACTGTAGGATGTCGTGGCAAAACTCTAACCACTGCTCACTAAAAATAGCCGTCCATACCATCGTAATTATGCAAGAAGACACAGTCAGTCTACCAAAACCACACGAGAAAATGTCTCATTGCTTGATGAGGTCAAGGCACAACGTTTACGTCTTATTTCCTGAAACGTACTAAACTTGCAAAGCCATCATTCAGCAGCTTCAAGCTAAAATGCTACACAAAGTCTCTGGTAAGGAGGACATTTGTAGCTGAAATTAGTTTCTCTTGAAAAAAAAAAAATATATATATAAATCCCAGAATTATTTTATAAGATTTTAATTTCAGGCCTAATGGGTGCATTTACATTTTCCATATTGACTTTATACAGTAAACAAATTGTTAAAGTTGCACCACCTATGTCTACAGGAATAAATAATAAACATGTTATGAGAGGGAAGCCCCCCTGCGTACAGAGAGATCGCCGCTGTGGAGAGAGAGAGAGAGAGAGAGAAAGAGAGAGAGACCGGAAAATAAACCCAGCATGTCGTTATGTCACTACTCCCCTGATGGGAACGGCATCCTTCTCTCTCCCTCTCTGGCTCGTCATACGACTTGATTGGACGTCTCAGTTTGGTGCCTGCAGTCACCACCAGAGTTATTTCCTTGTCACATTAAGCAAAAGAAAAGCCTAGAGGAATGTGTGTCTAATAAAAAGGTACAGATGGTTTTACAGTAGCTCTTCACTGCCCTCTAAAGGCTCCTAACAGGCTCCTAATACTCATTTAAACTGAAACATTAGCATCTGTAGGGAGTTTAGAGTCTCTAAATCATCAATTGCCCTTTTTTTGCAGGAAAACCACTGCATTTCCATTTCAAATAAAAGTAAAGGTTGTGTGGACTAAATTGATCATTATTCCATTATTATAGTGTTTTTTTTTTTGTTTGTTTTTTTACACAGAACTCTGATGCTCAGTATCATCAACAGTTGTAGGAACATTGGTATAAACCTTGTATGTATGCATGTATGTATGTATGTATAAAATACTAATCACAACAGTAGAACAGTAGTGCCCTGCTACATCCTGCTACGCCCTGCTATGTCCTGCTATGTCCTGCTACATCCTGCTACGCCCTGCTACATCCTGCTACGCCCTGCTATGTCCTGCTATGTCCTGCTATGTCCTGCTACGCCCTGCTACGCCCTGCTACGCCCTGCAGTGCCCTGCAACGCCATGAACTACTACAACTATTATTTCTAGTCATAGTTCCATTATCTTTATTGTGACTATAATTGCCACTGTTTATCACACCCCCGTCCGGCACCATCAGACAACCCCCCACCAAGAGCCTGGTTCTGTCCGAGGTTTCTCCCTAAAAGGAAGTTTTTCCTCACCACTCGAGGTTTCTTCCTCTTGGGGGAATTACTGGAAATGATGGGTCTTTCTTAATTATAGAGTGTGGTCTAGACCTACTCTGGCCCGATTTTCATGAAACTTAGTGGAAGGGTGTAGCATGGGGCCAAGGAAGACCACATTAGATTTTGGAGCGTATCCAAATCACGGGGCGGATACACATATTATTTTTCACTTTTGTTAACATTGCAAAATAGGGCATGGCCTTAGTGGAGGTCTGCGCTCTCAGAGTGCCCTTCGAGTTTGTACTAGTATGAAGACAATTCGACTTGGATGAATTACACTCAGAAACATATTATTCAGAACAATCAAATTATCTAAAGTAACAAACACTAAAGTACGTTAAACATGACCTGTGCTTAATTAACAAACACACAGCATACATAATTCACAATGACCATAGAGAATATAGAATATATAGTTTAAAGTCCAACATAAAAAATTCACTTTTTATAGTGGTACTAAATACTTTTGCCTTTTGATTTGATTTCTGGCAGCAATTTGTTCCTTGTCAGGGTGGATTTTACTACACTCAACCCCAAACATTAGCAAATAAACCCTAAATGTGTACCTCTGTAATCAAGTTTTAACTTATTTACCGTTGCTGAAATTTGTCAGAGAAAGAGAGAACTGTCCCTTTTCTCTCCCTGATATTTTAACCCTTGATTGGTGAGTTTATACGGTATTATTTTTTTGCAGTATTTAGAATCATATGTGCATTTTTTCTGCCACTTTAAACCTGCTTCTTGACTGCTTTCTAATCAAAACTGGCAACATTCTTCCTGACCAGACTGCACTAAAAAAAATAATCAGCCATTTAGTGCCTCCTACGGTGGCCCGGTAGGAGGCATCAGTCACATTCATGCGTGAATAACAGCCAGCTCCACCAATCAATTCATTAAAATCTAATTTCCTTAATTGCAGAGTGAAATGATTTGACGTGAGGCAGCTGTCTGGTGTTCAGAAATAAATGACCTCAGGACGACTTTCACTGGCAAAACAGAAATGAGTATTTAACAGAATGTTTGCAATAATTGTGATTAATAGCTTGTGATCGCATTAGCTGGCACAATAATCATCTCTGCCATAAGGAGTGTTAAAAGCATCTCTGAATGAAAAAAAAGTCTTACCGGCACAGAAGATGCGGAGCTGCTGAGTGGGGGATATGATGTTGAGGTGTGTGGTGAAGAGGTCCACAAATGCACCGGGATACACCACAAACACAAAGATGCCGAAACCGTTTACTCGGACTTGCTCCCTGCCGAGGTTAGAAAAAGATTACACGTTAAAAGAGGTCCAAAAGAGAAAAAGACAATAAAGTCCCTGAAATCTTCTTACTATGAGTGATGGGATCCTATATGAAGACACTATTTTCTGCCAAAGTTAGAGCAGGTTTTGGTTATTACACATTAGAGACGTCTTTGTTGCTTATTAAATCATGACTATTTAATGTTATAGAGAGATTTGAAGCCACAATTTAAGGGGCTGTAGCCCCTAACAATGTCATAATTTCCTGAAAATTTAATCAAACTTGCACTTAACCCGATCAAAAATGTAATAAAACCCAATAATGTAATAAAATGTACAGACTGATTTTATAATAATATTTTTACCGATAATGTAATACCTCTCAGACAGGTTATTTGTTGATGTAATAATTTTGACGGATAATGTAATAATGTAAAAAAGTATGTTTTATTTCTTGGAAATGTAAAGCGTGCAGATATACAAAATGTACAACACTGTGAGTGTCATGTCAAGAAATGTCATTACAAGATCAGTCGGGACATTTCATTACATTATTGGGTGTGATTACATTTTTGATCAGGTTAAGTGTACATTTTATTTACACATTATTCAGGTGCTACAAGGGCTTTAAGCATAAAACTCATTACGTGATGAAGGTCCAGTCATGTGCAGCTATATGCTCAGACTCAAACTTTATTTATCATTATTATTTGGAAAAGTTTCAGGTTAAGCACTAACATAAGGGACAGAATCACACCAAACCCTGGTTGAAAAATGTTTCGACTTATACATCTTAAATGACATCAAAAATATCTAATAACCCTTTAACCCCCTTGTGCATTTACGTGGACTTGCATTGGTCACCTCCCATTTTTTCTATCTTAATGGCCATTGGATGCCCCTTACTCTGCCTGTTGTCATGGTAACAGTGTGTGTTATGGAAGTGTGTGAGTGTGTGTGTGTGTGTGTGTGTGTGTGTGTGTGTGTGTGTGTGTGTTTGTGTGTGTGCGCGTGCAAGTGCGTGTGTAATGGAAGTGTGCGTGTGTGTGTGATGGAAGTGTGTGTGTGTGTGTGTGTGTGTGTGTGTGATGGAAGTGTGTGTGTGCGTGCGTGTGTGTGTGTGTGTGTGCGTGCGTGTGTGTGATGGAAGTGTGTGTGTGTGTGTGTGTGTGTGTGTGTGTGTGTGTGTGTGTGTGTGTGTGTGTGTGTGTGTGTGTGTGTGTGTGTGAGAATGGAAGCGTGCATTTTACCTCAATGCTGCCACAGCGTGGCCCAGCTCATGTATAACTCCGCTGAGCAGCAGGGCCATGAAGAAGTAGGCCAACTGACTGGTGGGCAGATTGACACCAGGGACCTGAAGACACGCCCGAGACCAAAAAAAGGAAAGCAACTCACAACTGTGACTGATACAGAAACACCACACGAACACCCCCAGTCATCTTCAGAGTGAAAAATCTACTTGTGTCATGGATGGTTTTCCCCTTTGATATGATTTGCATAGGTATTTGAATACCTAATCTAAATTCCTTTGTAGGAAAAAATAAATCATTAAACTATGATGTAATACATCGACCCTGCACATTTGGCGAATAAACCCACTTGTATCACCGAGATAAATTCCTCCCCACTCTTTTTTGTTTCCCTTTTCAAATTAAATGTTTCATGTTTTGCTGAAGCTGTGGTTTTCTGTGCGGTCTGCATTTTATCTCCTCCGCTGGCTGTGTGGTGCATTTACCCCAGGCTGAACACTCGGTTCTAAATGGCCAACTAATAGCATCCCATGAATCACCTACAGTGGTCCACTGGGGATTGTGCTCACATTAATGCACGGATATTTGACACCTCAATGAATAAAAAGTGAACAGGAGAAAAATGCTAAATAAGAGCCCTTCTCATAATTGAGGGCATTTTTCGCCCCCTCATTTGAATACCACGGGCTCTGTATGACCTTTCAAGGACAGCTGTGCTCTGAACTCCAGTTAATCTCTGACCCTGTAGACAGGAGAGAGACACACAATGCTTTACAATTCCAGCCAGTTCGGTGTGTACATACCACCACCTGCAGGGCCTGCTGACTTCCCATCCGGGGGTTGTCCGTGGTCATCTGAGCGAGCGTCTGCTGCAGCGTCTGCGTCAGCAGCACCACTGAGCCGACCATGGCGACTACACCAAACACCAGGCCGCTGTTGAACCTGGGAGAGATAACATTGATAAAAATGAAGCAATAACTTCAATGTGGTCGGACTCTATAAATGTGATGAATGTATCTGAAAACAAAATAAAAGCTTGCACGCAAGTTGTTAGGACCCCTCCCTTTTCTGCCTGCTGTTGGCTTCACTGGCCTTCCCGCAGGAGCTCAGTTTGGGAGGGCTAAGTGGCTAATGGGGTGACACCTGGGTAGGCTTCAATCTAGGCCTCAACCAAGGCTATATATCTACATGCCATATCTCATTGTGTTTGGCTCTTTCTCCTAGGATCCACATCCCCACCCACCAACTTTGTCTACACCTTTTAACCTTAAAGATATCATCTGTTCCTACGATAATTCAGGAAATGGTGCTCTTGAATATCTAAGTAATTTCATCATTCTGTATGCCAAAATTTTCCCAACAAAGATGGAACAGAAGTGAGATGTCTCACTCTGTAGCTAAAACAGAGAGCTCAACACACAGGGTGAAAAGAGGAGCTGCAGCAATGTGCAGTACAACACAAATATGGTGTTTTTTGAAAATTAAACCACATAAACCTATTCTGATATAACCTCTAAATACAATTATGAACCTGAAAATGAGGATAATATGAGCACTTTAAGAGCAGGAACGTGGAAGACTGAACGAGGAGAGTACAGAAATAATGCAGGAACAGTTTGAGGTATTAATTAAACAGTAGTCCTCACCACAGGTATTGGGCTCGGGGGTTGATGCGGGCGCAGTACGCAAACAGACGGTTGAACATGGTGGTCTGCCATCTCAGATGGAAAGGAGACAACATCAGCCCTCGACTCGCCAACCATGACTCGTAGCTGATCCGATGTGTCAGGGACGACTGCAGGAGTCGATGGAAAAAGTTATCTAGAGTGCAATACCCAACTCAATGCATTCCTGGAATTGACAGTGTGTTAAGTTGTGTCGAGAGCCTGACTGATTTTTGACACCAATACCAATATTGATATTTGAGAGTGTAAAATATATGTTCATGATATACATTGGTCAATATACATTTTTTAATATAGACACACATTGTTGTTGAGGATGCCTTTAATTTGATTGTTAACAAATTGTGACCAAGATGTATACTGAATGGGACAACGTCAAAGCTGAAATTTTACAGTTCAAAAAATAAAATTGTTAGGTGTTTGTTTCACCACCAATACATCCAAAAACACAGATTTTCCGATTTGTTCCCCTGCCATGTCCTTTTAAAAAAAAAAAAAAAAAAAGATCTTGATAAATGGTCTTTGGTCTCCAAGCTATAGACCAGACCGGAATGCCGGCATTCTTTTGTGGAAAAGAATTGCACGGTCACATTATGCAGAGAAACAGGAAAATGCCGAAAACTGTTGCGTAGCGGATTAATCAAGACTTTCACACTGAGATTTGAGGCTCATGAGAAACGGGAATATTCAAAATCAGTGTGGTAAATCGCTAAATGATGCCGGTGACAGTTACTGATGGATTGCTAATGTTAGTTTAAGTAGGAGGCTGCTACATATACAGCATAACAGCATCAGACTGTCGTCTCCAACTAAATCTCAGCCTATAGATCAAACACTTGGCTTTTAATAAAAGGCTGACTATTTACAGACAATGCTTAGCCTAACGATAGTGATTCAATCAAATGTGTATGTCCAAATAAGCAATATCCAGCCACTATGTCGGGTCACTGATCCGCTTAGTCGGGGGAAGACAGAGAGGACATGACAGCGATCAACCTTGATTTATTAAGGTATGGCTAGTCTCGCATTGCCAGACCCTCCTCCACAGCGCTGCGGAGGAGGGTCTGGCTAGTCCACACAGCATTCCGGGATGGGAGAAAAGCATGCTATGTTTTATTGGCATTTCTTTAAACCAATCACAATTGTCTTGGGCAGCGCTATAGCGCCGGACGGAGCAACGGTGCCTCTGCAAAATGGCCTCAGGAAGGAACTTGTTTTGGTGGAACATGTGTACGTCGTGCAACAGAAAACTCAGATTGGACAGATAAGTCTAGCTAGCTGTCTGGATTTACCCTGCAGAGACGACACAAAGAAAGCGGAAGGTGACAGACATCCAGCCGAAAATTAGGGACATCCGGCGGGATTTCTGGCGGCGCCTGAACAATCCCAGAAATGACACGTCTTTGATGTAGACTAAAGCTGCTTACACACCAACCAGATGGCCAGCCGTCGGCAGAAAAGGCAGTTGGACTGATCAGTCTCCCCGAGTTGGTAAAAAAAAACGCCGTCCCCATAACAGCAGGCGGCGCTAATCTGTATTGTCGCCCCAAAAATGAAAACCGGCAGCTGATTGGACGAACGCGTCACGTGGGTCTGGTTTCTCCGGAAATTCAAAGACAGACTGTCATGGCGGCTTGTTCAGAATACGATCTCATATTGTACTAAAATAGTTCACCGAAACGTGTTTCTGAAAACATTTTAAGCAAGAAATAGGCCGTGCAGTTGCTGAATCTGTCTTCATTTCAGATCAACAAAGGTCAGTTTAAAAGATTTTCGGCAGATTTTGAGAGACTCTAGGCACGCTCATTCCGCTCCCCGTTTCCGGGTTATCACTCTACCAATCAGATGGGTCATTTGAGTCTGACTGCCGGCAGTGCCCACCCCGCCGATTATACATGTCAAATCGGCCAAAATGAAGGACGACGGCCCCTCGGACGGACGACGGCACGGAACACACCGAACAGACTCGAGTCACCGACCTCGCCAGACTGTCCAACGGCCGATTATCGGCTCTGTGTGTCCGGGCCTTAAGGTGTGGCCAAAGCTCAGGTTCAGGCAAGGTCACAAAATAAATTGTAGACTTGTCTATAAAACAAACTTTTGTTGAACAAGAAATAAACACATACACATTCTTTAAATGTTCCAAACATGTCAATTTGCATTGACATCTAATGGATCTTATGTTTTCTATCCCCTCAAAGGGGGCGCAGCCTTGACGTTTTGCGAAATGGTGGAACTTCATCACTCAGTGACAGAGGGACAGCATTTCGACGTTCTAGGGCTGCACCCTCTGGTCCAGCCAAAAAGTGGGAGTCACAGCCCTACATCAAAACGCAACATGTCATGGTGAGGCTGTAAACAACAGTACTGCTGGCTACTGAAACGACCTAATATCTTTGAATGAATGAAACCTTTATTGCTCCGAGGGGAATTTATTTTGCACTCAAGGGAGCCACACTTCAGTTAAGCACAGACAACAGTAAATAACAGTAACAGTAAAAACCACACCAAACATCCAACAACATTGAAGACGTAGAGGATACAGAAAACAGAACATAAACAACAACAACAAAGCAATGGTGGGGACATGCAATCATCAGTTCAATAGCTAAGATGAATCAATAAATAATTAAATAAATAATCAATAGTGTGTAATGCAATGGCACTAGGGCTGGGCGATATGGAGAAAATCAAATATCCTGATATTTTTGACCAAATACCTCGATATCGATACCGCAATGATATTGTAGTGTTTACTATTGGTGCTTTCACAAAATATTTACACAATGAGATTTTTTATAAATAATCATCAGTAATGTGGATATAATGACTAAGTGGGTAAAGGCAAATAATAGAACAGTCTGGTAAGTTCAGAAAATGACATAACTTTACTGCAACCAGGAAAGGACAACACTTATGCCATATTACGATATTACGATATCCAAAATCTAAGACGATATCTAGTCTCATATCACGATATTGATATAATATCGATATATTGCCCAGCTCTAAATGGCACGTTTGGTTTTTGTTAGCTGGGCATTCGAAATCTACGTCCAGAGGGGAGGGGGGGGGACTCTGAACTCTTTATATATGTTAGCTGACTGTTTATTTAACAGCAAAAACAAGAGAATATACTCACCCTGAGCAGTGTGTCGGCGAGATAGACAGCACACCAGACTCCCATCACACACACCAGCAGAGGCACAGGGATCATGGTGCATCAGAGGACTCTCCGCGGACACAGTGAAGCTTCACTCCATCACTCCGTCCGCCTGCTCTTTACCACGTAGTCACACATGTTTAACACTACATACACACGTTAACATTCCATATCAAGTATGAAGGAAAGAAGGGTTTGTTATGAGAGATGAAAAGCACCGTCAACAACATCAGCACGGTGCGACAAACTTCCGGGTGGCGCTTCTTCTTCTTTTTTTTAAAGATCAACCAAACGGAGCACTACCGCCACCACGTGTTAAACTAAAGAACTTCCCTTCTGGGAAAAAGGAACCTATTTTTTTAAGAATGACGTTTACTAGGATGATTTAATTATTATTTATTAATTTTCTTAAGGAGTTAGATAAAGTAAATACACGCTGTTACTCCACGCTCTCCATACATGCCGTGCATCACAGTTTGCATTTATGTTTTCCCATTTTATAAATACAAATATAAGTGTGTCGCAGTTTTATATTAAGTATGCTGCCTTCAATGCAGTGGGAAATGTAAACATTATGACTTGAATATATTAAATCGGCAGAATCGTATCATTTGGAAATTCTGAAATGGGAAAAGTTCTTTCTGTATTTTGTATTCTTCTGCATTATTCCCTCCATGATGAATTTGATGCAAAATATAATTGTCAAAGTGCATTTCCTAAATGAAAGAGGCTACAAGAAAGCTCAGTTGATTTAGCCGATATGTTTTTGTGGAGAGAGGAATCTTCTTTGGCTGTGCATTTAAAATTGCAAGTTTGCAAGTACATTTTATTGTATTTTATCATCATTTAATCTCATGTTAGGGTTTGCAATGTGTTTTATTTGACAGTTTTGTACGTCATACTCTCTGTTCATGTTTCTTTTGAATGCATTATTGATTTTTGTGGGTCACAAATGCCGATTTTCTACTTTTCATCCTCCTGCTGTCATGCTGTATTTTTTTTCTAAAATAAAAAAGCCCACACAAAAGATGACTTTGGCATTGATTTAAAAGAAAGAAAGAAGAGGATTAAACCTAAAGGCAGCACTAGCCCTTAACATGGAGCACAGAATAATTGATCAGAGTTTGCAGAGCTACTTTGGCTGAGGCAGAGCAAGAAAAAAAATTGGATTTCATCCTACCAAAAGGCGAGAAGGGTAAAAGGACACCAATGAATTGTGATGGTCTGACTCAGATTTGAAAAAAGGAAACAAGCTCCCAGTCTGACTCATTAAGCCATAAATGTGAGCAACGGAACATAAACCGCTTGTGGATAAGGCCAAAGCCTTGCGTGTTGATACATTTCACATCGATATTGCCACAATTCAGTGTGACACAGAGCCTCCAGCTTGTCAGTATTCATGTTTTATTCACACTACAAATGTTTAGAAGTCACTTTTTTTCTGATGCCATGTGGGGTTAAAGGTTAACTCTGCACACTAACAGTTTTGTTCCTCATATATGCTACAAAAGTGTTGACCAGTCATTTTTTGTCATCATCAGTAACTTAGGCAAATGCTCACCATGAGAGGGAATATTTGTGGCTTTTCACCGTGGTTGTGTAACAACATGAGCAGCTGGCACAGGCGAATAGGACAGATGCCCTCGTGTGCATATGGTCTCCAACTTCCTGTATACTGCCAACTAAACAGCTGCCTGCGGGCAAGAGGGACAAACTGTAGGCAGTGACAGACTATTATCTGATCGCTCATGAAAATAATCACACATCAGACAGTTGACTCTTCATTCAGATGGCTGCATTTATTCATTTAGCCTTGAGTATCATCACTGCATGCCTCGTTTTAAATTCTAATCTCGATTCTAGCTGCAAACCTCCAGCTCATCCACCCCTACATGAGCTGTCTCAAACTTACACTGAGTCGCAAATCAGCTCATTAAAGAAGTGACGGCGTCCTCCCTGCACTCCCTGAGGTCAAGTCTAACCTTAAAGCTGACTCTTACAAAAATACAAGAACACTCACATGTAGCAGATACTGGGAATACATCCAACTTGTATTATCTTCATCAGAATCCAAACTGTTGAAATGAATTATATGTTCTTTACGTGGATAAAAGCTTAATGTGCCTTATACATAAAAAAAAAGGAAAAGGAGAAACAGACGAGTCAAATACAATGAGTCAGTCTACACTGTACCTGTTGTTGTAGTAGGTATAAAATGTAAAAATAATAACACTGAATGTATGAAAATAAAGACAAACGAAAAAAAGGTACAAAGTAAAATAACAAACAAAGAAACCAAAGAAATGTTTGGATAATCTTGGGAGTATTCAATAAATCAAAGTATTGTTCTCGTTGGCATTTCTTCCAGGCATAATTGCATTAACCAGCTGTGGGGCCATAGGGCAAAAACAAGCTGTCCCCTCCCCTCACTGAACAGGTGGAGCACACTAAATAGCAAGTTTATTTTTCCTTAAGGCTTTCTGTTAAACAACACTTTGGTAAAAAATTCTATAATATTACATTGTAGTTTTTTTTTTTTTTTTTCGTTGAGTTGATCTGCATTATTTATTTTGGTTCTGTTATTAATATCTCTCTCTCTCTCTCTCTCTCTCTCTCTCTCTCTCTCTCTCTCTCTCTCTCTCTCTCTGTAAGGTCCACCTCCAGAATGGCAGACTCATCTCTCAATCAACATTATTGGACTGTACCAACTTGAACTGAGGAGAGGGGTGATCTAGTGTAGGTTTCAATACATTTTGCTGTTGCTTTCTGTTGTAAGTTCACTTGTAAATATATTGTAGATAAGTTTCACAGCTATTTTTGTAAGTAGAATGGTTGGACATTATATAAGAGTTGAGGGAATTGTTTTGTTGTTTTTGTTGTTGTTGTTGTTGTTGTTGTTGTTGTTGTTGTTGTGAACATGGAGCTCTTCATTTCACCAGCCTTTACACTTCAGTGCTGTTGGTCACCATCCTTTGTATCCAATACTTACTGACCCCTGACCCCCTGGCCCTGTTTGTCTATAGGCCCAAATATGTAAAAACACTGTCCACATCTGTACATTCAGAGAAAATGCACTAAAAAACATCAATTTTATATAATGCTACAGCCCACACACCCACCTGCAGAGCAGCTTCAGACCACAGCAAAGTTGTTAAATACAATAAACAGTGATGATAGTGTTTATCTCTAATAGGTGAGAGAGAGAGAGTTATCCTTGCCAACAGGTAGGACCAGTGTGTGTGTGTGTGTGTGTGTGTGTGTGTGTGTGTGTGTGTGTGTGGGGGTTGTATTTGCATAGTCTGAAATATATACAAAACAAGCCTACAGTTTGAGTGTGTTCATTTTACTACCTGGGCACACAATGGATTAATTTAATAGGATCACTGAGGTGTGATGCCATGAAGGTGGACAACTCCATTTGAGGAAAAGTTGAGAATAATCCTGAGAGAAAGACTTGACTAATGTAGAAACAGATGAGAAAACACATCTATATACAGAAACACACATACACAAACACACACACACATAGGCTAAAAACTCATTCTACTTTTATGATGGGTCAGATTCCTCTCAGGGAGGAGTTTCTTGCCTCTCTGAGCCAATCAGGACAAGCGGAAACAGGTCAGGTAGGCGAAGAGGACCTCAGAGAGAGCGCAGGCAGGGCAGAGCAGCCACGCACACCAGGAGGTAAGAGAGCACACACACATTCACACACTAACACACACACACACACACACACACCTTTAACTCTGTGTGATGACAGTTCCCCTCTAAGGATGTACATCAGTGTATACATGTAGATATACCAGCATACCACTTCTGTGTGTGTATGAGTGTGTGCGTGTGTGTTTAAGTGAGTGTCAGAGCAGAAATAGGGCAGTGCCATTTTAGTCACTAACATTAGGAGGAGTGTTTTGAGGACTCAAGTGACTCTGTTTGATGCAGCACAAAATGACTTATACGTATACATGCCACTATAAACAGTGTGGATATATAAGCAGTTTTGTTTTTGAGTACTTTATGCTTAAATGTTGCATTTTTTGAATGAAGTTTGGTCTAGCAGTTAAATTATTTCCCTCACTGGAACATCTTACTGTAATTTTAGCTTGAAAACCTTACAAAGGTGTTCAAATCAGGAATTATATTCATCATTTGTGAATATCATATACGCTTTGGTCTTGCAAGATAAACTATTTTAGTCATCGGAACGTTTAACTGTAACTCTAGTGTAAAAACCTTAAAAAGATGTTAAAAGTAAAGAGATTTCAGGCGCTCGGTGCTACTTTTTGACAATGTTTTGGTCCGTCACTCTGCGTGTCCATGTGTGTCTAAGAGTGTGTGTGGATAGAAAGCAGGTCCCTTCTGTGTATCACTCTTCTATTTATAGTTAGAACAAATCCCAGATATGAGAGGAATCCTTCCACCA
Source organism: Sander lucioperca (assembly GCF_008315115.2). Lineage (NCBI taxonomy): Eukaryota > Metazoa > Chordata > Actinopteri > Perciformes > Percidae > Sander > Sander lucioperca. Next base: position 8,363,521 of record NC_050195.1, on the reverse strand, counting down.
CTTACGAGGCAGGGAGAGAGAGAAAGAGGGAGGGGGGCGGAGAGAAGAAGAAAGGAGAAAGTAAAAGAGAGCGAGATGGAGAGCAGAGAGGAAACAAGTGTGTGAGAGATGGATAGAAAGTGTTATTGAACAAGTGAGAGAAGTCCTAGCGTGTTTAAAATCAAGCATTAGACCATAACGTTTTGTGTCACCAACAGGTAAGGTTGGCTTTGTTTATGTGTGTATGTGTGTGTGTGTGTGTGTGTGTGTGTGTGTGTGTGTGTGTTTGAATGTGGGTAGATTTCGGCCATTACTGTAATATCATTCATTCATTTTGTAGTTTTAAAAAGGAACAGTCTGTGTTTGGCAATTTAGAAATAGATTTGAACTCATATTTGGGTTTGTTTTGAACAAAGCATTGAGTTAGTCAAATTTGTGCAAAAAGTAACTTTTTTTCTTTTTCTGAAAGGCTAATGCTGGCAATATTCTATATTTTTCTTATTGTCATCAAATCCAATAAAAAGATTAAAACCAACATTGAATTAGTCCCTCTTTCAATATTTTCCAACATTGCCTTCCAGACCCAATTCCCATTAGTTCCAACTGAAGTGTGAATCTTCAAAGTAGTTTACCTTTTTGGGAAAGATGCTCATAGAATGACACCACTCTAATGTCGGTGCAATAAACAGGAAGCTAGAGCCAGGAGATGATCGGCTTAGTTTAGCCAACACTGACTATGCTTGGCTAGCTGTTTCCCCCTGCTTCCAGTCTGTATGCTAAGCTAAGCTAATCGCCTGCTGAAGCTGTACTTTGGCGCATGCAGAGTGAGAGATGCTGACTTTGGGGTGTTAACTTCAGGATGCTAAAAAGCTAACAATGGAAATGCTAACATGCTAATGTTAAAACAGATTATCTTTGGGCTCACCATCTTAGTTTAGCCTGCTAGCATGCTAATATTTGCAAATTAGCTAAGAGCTTTCACTCTGAACCAAAAATGTTAACCTCATGGTGGCTACTGTAAAAACAATATTGCCAGCCTTATCATTATTAATAAATCACAAACAAAATAAATCATATTTCTCTAGTCATTCATTTCATGCCACTGTGTGTGCAGCTGCAGCTTTCTAAACATGCCCTCTTGTTGATATTCTAGGAATATATTCATAAAGTCAGACATGCACACACACTCACAGACACACACAGTGTCCCTCAAAGAGCCTTTTTGTTAGGCGTCTGCACAGAGGTTTTAATGTTTGAAGATTTAAATACCTTAAAATATAAGGAATTATTACTGTACCTGTGATTATGAGTGTGTGCGTGTGTGTGTGTGTGTGTGTGTGTGAGTGAGAGAGAGAGAGAGAGAGAGAGAGAGAGAGAGAGAGAGAGAGAGAGAGAGAGAGAGAGAGAGAGAGAGAGATAGTGTGTGCACTTACACTATGTGTAAAAGTGAAAGGGTTTGTGAGGCTTTGCATTGTGTCGTCAGGGGGGAGCTGCTAATCATACTGTAAATATCATCCCGTTGTATAAGTGTGTAGGCTATGTCTGTGTCTGTGGTTGTGTATTTTGGGGTGCCCAGGCTTTTGCTCTCATGTCAAGGACTGTATGTTGTTGCACAAACAGCACCCTAGTAACAGTATCTAAGAGCTGCCTTCGAACAACGCAGCAGCAGCAGCAGGAGCAGCCAGAGGGCCTGGGACTTACTCTGTTTCTTTGGTGCTCTGCTCTGCTCTAAACCACTCGTAGATAACATAAACAGGCCATGGAAACTTCTACAATTAGGAAGTACTTGGGTTAGTGTTGATCTGTGGGACAGCAAAAAGAGAGGGAGCAAGTAGAAACTAACAGAAAACAAGCTGAGGTGAAATGAGGAAGAAAGGGACACAGTGTAGAACCATTTTGTTTATTTCTAATAGCTAGTTCTAGAAGATACTTTGTGCAGGATTGTTATATTTTATAATTTTGAAGATAATCTAGATTGTATTTGTCAGAGAGGAGTAACCTCAGCAGAATCCAGAATTTAGACCATTAGGGGACATCGAAAACATCATAGGTACTGTGTCGCCTGTCAAGCTTGTGTTTTTGCCCGGCACATACAGTATATACTTTACATGATGGCTGATTGAGATTGCACTTGAAATTCTTAGCAATTCTTGAAACAACAGGTCCTTGAATCCAGGCTGGCAGACAAGATCAGGCTTCTCATTTCTAGCTGGGAACCTACGGTGGCCGACAGGGGCAAACGCACTGCAACTTAATGAAACACACGCAAATAGACAAAACACAAGCAAATTAAGAAAATATCTTCATAAATTTGACAACACATGCGCAGCATTTAGCAAACGCGCTGCAAATACATGCAACACAACCAAATACACAAATGCGCTGCAAATACAGAAACGATGCAAAAAGAAAAGCACACAACCTAAAAAAAACAGAAACGATGCAAAAGAAAAGCACACAATCCCCGATAAACAAATGCAACAAAATAAAAAACACTGCATATTACACAACGGAAGTTCTCCAGGCCTCTAGGGGGAGCGCTAAGTGGAACAGCTTGATTTTCGACCCCCACGGGGAGAGAGCGCTCTGCCTTTTTATTACCACGAGTTTACAGACACGTCTCTGCTGATTGGGTATCACCTGTGACCTGAGCCAATAAACTAGAGACACACCCACCAAACGAGAGAAAACATATCTCAAACATAGACTTAAGTCTATGATCTCAAAGCAGTTGCACACCGCTCTGAGATTGAACGTGCCCCGGTCTCTCTCTCTCTCTCTCTCTCTCAGTGGGGTCGAAAATCAAGCTGTTCCACTTAGCGCTCCCTCTAGAGGTCTGGAGAACTTCTGTTGTGTAATCTGGATGCAGCGTTGTTTTTGTTGCATTTGTTTTCGGGGATTGTGTGCTTTTCTTTTTGCATCGTTTCTGTATTTGCAGCAAGTTTCTGTATTTGGTTGTGTTACGTGTATTTGCAGCGCGTGTGCTAAATGCTGCGCATGTGTTGTCAAATTAATGAAGGTGTTTTCTTAATTTGCTTGTGTTTTGTCTATTTGCGTGTGTTTCATTAAGTTGCAGTGCGTTTGCCCCTGTCTGCCACCGTAGGGAACCCTTGATTTTGCTGAAATGACAACTATTGCTGGCAATGTTAGCTCCATGAGTTGTCATTTTAACTTGCAGAACACCGGAGTTGCTGGTCTACCGCTGCCTCGATCAGTTAGTTAGTTTGTTGTGTGACTTTGGTGTTTTAATGGGTTAGTTCGGATTCCCCAAATGTCCCGCAATAACACAGACATACTAACCAATCGAGGCAGCGGCAGACCAGCAACTCCTGTGTTCTGAGAGGTAAAATTACTGTTTTTGTCAAAGGAGTCTAGCGGGTTTGAAGAGAGCATAGATGGATGGATAACGGCTTCAGTTCCCCAACGTAAAGGCGATGTTTGACGGCAAGGTAAAACAGTGATTTTTTTTCTGTTTCTCCAAACTGGGGGCCTGCCAGCCACCTTCTACTGTAGCTTATACACTTGCTAAGTGGAATAAGTACCTCATACAGCTCACTTCAAAATATCTTAACTATCCCTTTAAGCTAATATGCAGTAAACTTTAACAATATGTTATCCCAGAATTAGAGAGTTTGTGGTTTGTTGAAATTTAAATCAAAGCCAGTGTGATTAATAACCCCATTTAGAACCTGGCTGTCACTGTTGTTCCTGCTACGTAAAAGAAGGTGAAATCCATATAGACTGCCTACTTATCCTAACCATACATCACTATAATGAAAGTAATACATAGTAAATAATTACTAAATAAATACTAAAAAAGGTTCTTTCTCACACACTTGCTGAAATTGAGGCACTGTTGCACTTTTATTTTGATGTTTCCCACTGGCTCTCTCTCATGAATGATTCAGAGAACAGTTCCTCTACCTGCTTCTCTCTGTAAGAGTCGCTAAGCAACTGAAATGCTATCCCAGCCCTTTAAAACCACAGAAACAGTGTCCCATTGCCCCCGACATGCACACACACACACACACACACACGCACACGCACACACACACACACACACACACACACACACACACACACACACACACACACACACACACACACTGAAATACACACAGCTGAATGTCTGTGATCTGTGCTTCCTCCAGGTCAGTGGACTTACTGAGGAGATTATGTCCAAACCTTCGTCCAACGTTAAGGCCCTTCAGGTAAATGATTTTCATCTGTGTGCACAATAAGGTTTGGATGTGTATAAAACTTTATTTTCCTATTTTAAAAAAACATCATACATTTAGTTTACAACGAGAAAACAACACGAGCGAGGTATTGCAAGAATACAATTAGATAAAAGCTTCAACCGAATGGCATAATAACTTTTCATCCTGTTAAAAATAAAGATGACAGGAGTTTCCACATTAAAGTATTTATTGGTAAAGGCAAATACAGAGTTCAGACTGCATATACAGTATCAAGGCTTTGTTAGCGCAGACTTGTAGCGAGGCAAAGGATGAGGAGTTGACTGTATCACTGCGTGTTTGTAAATGTGTCTGTATTTGGGTTGTAATGGCTTTGTGCGTGCATGTCAGAGAGGGTTTCTTCCATCGTCTCTCTCTCTCTCGTTTCTCGTTGTGCTCATTTTCATGTCTAACCATGGGATAGGCATCTGGACAGGGGACGTTTTAAACACCAGTACAGTACAAACATGAGGTTTCCTCGTCTCAGCTTAAGTTCATCACAAACAAGAACAGCAGAACACATTTACATTATAAATAAGCAACGTTTCCATCTAAAAAACACTTTCTTAAAAGTTCCCATGTCTTATAGTTTTTATCTAATTTGTCTTTCAACATTTTCAAAAGTTTACCATATCTTCCTTACATACATTTTTAGACAGCTATTTGCTCCCATTTAATCAATACAGTATGAAAATCAATTATTATTGTTTTAGGTAATGCAGCTGCAAGCGGGAACTGGTTTTAAAACTCTCCCTGTTTGTTTAAGATATAATATTGAGATAGACTTTATTGTCCTAAATGGATGTCCTGGATATTGTTTAATGTGGCTGCCAAATATAAGATTAAAAGCCTTTCAAACACAAACATTATAAAGATTTTACATGATCCCATTTACGATGTCAATGTCTGCCACTTGTTTGCATTGTGGGTTGTATTTTCCGTTAATGTAGGTAGCACATGAAAAAAGCAACAAAACTAAAAGTATATATCTGCAATATGCTTTTCTTATTGTAAAAAAAAGGAATGGAAAACCAGCTGTCTGGAAGGCAGGAAATCAATTAAAACGCTAATCTTTTTTGTAAATTATTTTTTGGCTAAACTTAGGCACAAAAACCAGTATGGTCCTTTAACAAATGGCCTGTGCAGAACAATTTAACTTGGCTGATGGCTCTTATAGATCCCCCTTAAACTGGGCACTGTGTTTTATACCCAACAACTGTAAAAACAATAAAACAATCAACAGTGTTGGGTCGCTGCCATAACGGCTGTTAAGAGTCGACAAATGTACCCCACTAAACAGTTAAAGCAAAGTCTGTCTGAATTTTATTTTGCGCTGAATAAGAACTGATAGTAATAGATCGCTCTGATCAATGATGGCAAATTATCAGCTTGCTTTCATGTCTTGATCAAGGACACTGCAGCAGAGGGCTGTTTTTAAACGTAGAGGAGGTTTTGGTCTTCCATCCTTACTTATATAGACGTTGCCAATCCTCAGGAGGCTTCAAAATGAATAATCATTTAGTCAAACCCATGTCATTCAAAACTCCCGTAAAGTTTGTCGGATTGATCGTCACACAGCCAGTAACACTCTGTAGTAGGTCTGCAAAATGAATCGCAGGCAAGGCAAAATATGTGTCAAACCATTCTGAATTAAGTATTGTGGTGCCGCAGACACGTCCCAGCCTACAAATCCTATCCTACAGACTAAAGAAAACACTTTTTTTTTTTTTTTTCTTTTACATTTTTCAATGAAAATGAGAATAAGGACACAAACATTATCATTTCCTCCTATATCGTGAATCAGTCAAAATAATCGCAATAAGATATTTTCCTCATATCGTGCAGCCCTACTCTGTAGTTCCATCTCAGCCTCCTCCCAGATTAATAGCCACCGCCATCTTTTTATAGCTCCAAAAAGCAAGAGCAATAAAAGGTCCATTACATTTCCTCCAAACAGTCGTGCAGCACAAGTGAAGCATTTTGTGCCCAAATGTTTCCAGTGTAGATTCCAAAGTCCAGTATTTACTTCTCTGATACCTATCCTTCACTAACATTGCTCTGGCTGGATACTGTAGGCACCTTAAGTAGGGAGTTCAATCATTAGTGTGTGTAAACAGCATAAAAATGATAATTAAGAAGTGGTGGGAGTCCATTAACTGAAGTACTGTACTTATTTACTATTGCCACTTCATACTTTATACTCCATTACATTGATTTGACACTTATGGTTACTAGTTACTTTTCAGGTACAAAACACGTGATCAGCTTCTAAAATGTTTCATTGTTTTAAATGAAGTTACAGCATTAACAGAAAGTGTTAATCCATTGATCAATTATTTGAGCAGCTTGGACTCGAGATTTTCATCATCGTCATTTTATAGACTAAATGTTTAATCAGTTATTGTTTTTTTCGACAATGGAAACGATCATTTGTTGCAGCTGTACATTAAACTGCCAAATATTATATATAAAATACTTAAAATTAGCTCCATCACTTGCAATATGAGAATGTGTTGAACAGTAAACACTAATTTTGGAGTACTTTTACTTTTGATACTGTAATTGTGCTGCAGAGGCTGTTTGGAGAAGAAGGGGAGTAATCACATTTACTTTACATAACAGACATTTGAATGTATATTTTCTACTGATCCAGCCAGACATCCATTGGTTTACCATTCATGTCAGACTCTCGCGGGTTGCTAAAGTATGTTATTCATTACAGTGACCAACATCAAGTCTGCATACATTTTGACAAACTTCCATTATCGTTATGACTTTTCTTAACTTCTCAACTCTATGCTATCTAGTTTGCATTATGCAAATTGTAGGATCAAGTGTTTTTGGAGCTAAATAGAAACTAAAAGCATATCAGCATATCTCTGCCTCTGCTCCATCGATTTTGGACCATTCTTTCTTTAGATCCGTGTCCCCCAACTTTATGGTGCAATGCTGTATTGCTTGAGTGCCCCCTTTAAATAACTGAAACAAACACTGGTATGGCCCGTTAGTAATGCAGGGAGGTGTAGGTGGAATTACAGCACAGGGGCTGTTGTTTGAACAGAGTTAAAGGAAGAGTTCAAACTTTTAGGAATCCCCTTTCATGTTGAGGGTGACATAAAAAGATTGTCTTTCTCATCTCACTCTCAGCAAATAAGCATCTTTCCTAAAAGGTCAAACTATATTTCAAATATTCCTTTAATCTTTGGTTGAAATGTCAGAAAATGATTGCCGACAGCACGCTAAGCATAAGACAGTAAACGACCCCAGCCAAAGCAACATTACAGGGATACAAATCTGAGCAAACATGCTTCGAATGAGGCGATTTCTTCCAGAACTTTAAACCTTAATCTCTGAAAAAAATAAAACCCAGCGTCCTCTGTGACACACACCACACTCCCTCTCTGTACAGCTGTACAATATGATTATATATATATACATTACAGTACACTACAGTACAACGCAAAACTACACTACACATCAAATCCAAGTGACAGGACGTCGGGGGCAGGTAGCAGTTGGACATCAAGTTAGCAGACAGATCACTGAGCTGCATGTGTGTGTGTGTGTGTGTGTGTGTGTGTGTGTGTGTGTCCCAATTTCCATAAAGACACAACACCATTTTTAGGGACATGATGATAACAAGGAAATAGTGGTCATAATCAAAACAAGGGGTTTTGAGGAAACTGGTGTACATACACACATACACACACATGCAAAGACACAGAGACAGGAAATTTGTTGAATGTGTTGAAAGTATCTCATTGACTGTTCTTGCTGTCCATCAGGCTAATTTGAACATCCCGATGGGAGCTCTGCGTCCAGGGGCGGGACATCCTGTCAAGAGGAGAGAGGAGACAGTAGACACAGAAGAGGTAAGACAACACAGGAGACACAGACACACACACACACACACACACACACATACACACACAAACACAAAGAAAGTGAAAAAGTGAAAGCAAACATTTACCAGCAGGTTTCTGTAGCTTTATCAAATATAACAATGTCTTCGTGTGCAAACCAGAAGCACATTTCCATAACTTTAAGGTCTTTACTGTATATTCAAATTGTATTATGTTTTCCCTTCATATCACACATACAGTATGTGAAATAATATATATGTAATATAAGTAAGTGGAATATGTTAGGCTTGCAATGACCCACAAAACACACTTATGTGTACCGCCACACACTACTTTATTTCCATCACCATCCCCACCTTTACTCATAGCACTTCTGTGGTTCTACTGACCCCCGAGAGGGACAACACTGCCCTACAAACAGAGATAGCAGTAACTAAAAGAAAGGATGAATTTGACAAAAAAGGGTTTAAAGTTTCTTAAGGCTCAAAACCAGGTAGAAAAACTGTACATTTGATGCCCTTTTAGACACAAAAACCTGTAAACCTTCAGGTGGTCAGGGCCGAAAATTGTGGTTACAGCCATTCTGCTAAGCTAGGTTCATAATATTATCAACATGGTCCAACTGGAAAGGAAACTAGTTTGAAAGAGTTGATAAATGTAGCTTTAGCTTAGGCTAGCTGCAGCCATCTCACCAGCTAGCTTTAACTTAGCGGTTAGCGTTTTGTCTCTGCTGTCATGTTGCAAACTTTACATCATATTTTTTACTCAAATTGAATACTTCTATGGCATGATGAATATTTTTCAGGTAAACAACTGTCAAAAGGTCAGATTCTACTATCATAATAATGTATAGTTACTGCATTTTGGCTTTGCAGTGCAGAATAGCGCTGTGCTAACGCTTGCAGGTACTGTAGTTGTACAGGTAGGGAGAAGGGACATAAGACATTTGGAACATCTTGGTGGTAATGTAATACTAAGTGAACCTTAAAACGACAGTTTTGATGAAGTAACTGTAACTGAATAGATTTTTCAAATATTCAAAGAAGAATCACTGCAAACAAACACACATTAAATATAATATGGTATTTGATGTACAGAAAATGGTACAAGATTAGTGGATTTAAAGAACCATTAAACTATTTTCTACTTTTTCTACAATTATTTCCCACCTACCAAAATAATAATAATAATAATAATAATAATAATAATACTTCTGTTTGAATTGTTTTTCATCAGGCTCATTCACCAGACCAGCCCAGCGCTTCTGCCCAGACACCAGAGGAGAAGAAGGCGTTGCCGGGCGCGGTGAAACTGCCCGGTCCTGCTGTTAACCTATCAGAGCTGCAGAACGTCAAGAGTGAACTACGATGGGTCACTAAGGATTAACATGTAGGTGGTCATAGTCTTATGAACACCCCTGAATGTCCTCTTCCTCACGGTTTTATGTGTAAAAACGAAGAATAATTGGAAAATCAACCATTTTATTCTACACTTTCCTTATAACCTTTATTAAAAACAGGTATGATGTTATTTCATGGAATAAGAAAATATTTTTTCATTTTATATTGATTTGGTTTCAATACCTTCCACTTTCTTTGTGTTGGAATTCTAAACTCCGAAGTGTAAAATTTTGTGTTGTGGGAGCGCCAGATGTCACTTTTTTCGGATGTCCGTCACCTTCCACTTCCTTTGTGTAGGCATTCTAAACTCCGGTAAATCCAGACAGCTAGCCATCTATCTGCTATCTGTCCAATCTGAGTTTTCTGTCGCACGACTAAAACAACTTTTGAACGTACACATGTTCCACCAAAACAAGTTCCTTCCCGAGGCTATTTTGCAGAGGTACCGTTGCTCTGTCCGGCGCTTAGCACCGCCCAAGACGATTGTGATTGGTTTAAAGAAATGCCAATAAACCAGAGCACATTTTTCTCCCATCCCGGAATGCTGAGTAGACTAGCCAGACCAGCCTCGGCAGCGCTGTGGAGGAGGGTCTGGCAATGAGAGACTAGGGTCAGAGAGGTTAAAGAACTCCAATAACAAAAATCTAATTCTATATCTAATTAATAATAAATAGGCTACAACACATTAAAAAATAATTTACAATTTCCATTGTAATTTTTTGTAAATATACCATACTTTTAAAATAGATTGTAATATAAATCATTACCCCATTGTTCCTGCCTTGTTAATAAAAATACTACTGTATGCAATTATTAAATAGGTATTCAGTTAAAAAAATTTTTTTATTTAAAATGTATTAAGTCCCTCTTAAAAACAAAGTTATTACCCCCTTTTTCCAGAGTATTCTTACCTCGAGCTTTCATTAAAGTACCCGATGAGTATGACCCCAAACAAAAGTAATGTGTAGTGTTTTAATCATATTTTAAAGCAATGCTCATAAAATTATGAAAATGTATTAAGTATTAAAGTGATCAAACAATGTTAAGTATGTTTCTGAGCTGTTTAAGAGTATCTAGGACCCCAAACTGAACATTAGGGTTCAAATATGAAGACTTTTAGTCCAAAATAGGAATAAAGTATGCATTTTAATGATCCTTTGCTTCTTTTTAAAGGTTGAAAGTGTCAAAAACCTGAACATTTGTATACCTTGACAAAAGTAGGATTTTTTGAGAGGCTGTTGTATTTCATTAGATTTTACAGGTATATCTAACAGCTAATTTTTGTATCTGTTGTAATTATTTGGATACACCAAAATTCCCACTGATCTCTTGTGATGACCGCTTACTTGGAAATTTTTGATGTAGCTCTTTTGAGAGTTTTGCCGTGCTCACATGGCCGACTTTAAAGGGTCCAAAGAGAAAAATGCAAATCTGAACCAAACGACAGCAAGGGGTGAGAAAGAAAGCACAAAGATGAGTTCACAAACATAGTCACCGGTTCTTTGTGAATGATGCAAATCCAGAGTGTGAAAACAGAAAATAACTCTCATATGACAGATGACTGAATATATTTGGGGTTTGGACTGTTGGTGTAATGAAACAAGCTATGAAAATAGATCACCTTCTGCTGTGGGAAACAGGTGTTTGTAACTGTTCTTCTGACATTTTACAGACAAAACGACTGATTGATTTATAGAGAAAATTAATAATGAAAATAATCATTAGGGTTCATCAATAAGGGTTGCCCGATGGCACGGGGCAAGCAAAACGCCACGTCGGGCAAGTAAATATAACAACCCCCTTGCCCGTTCGGACATCATCGTATCGTAATCGTTTGATTTGAATGCTTTTTCAACATTTTTTGTCACATTTCTGATGTTTTTTCACAGGATTTTTTTTTCCCGTAGTTTGACAGTTTATTCTATTTTTTTAATGTTTTTTTCCCCCAACGCTTTTTTTGACGGCTTTTTAATGTTTTTTTTTTTTTTTTCCGACTTTTTTCCTCAAGAAAAAAAAAATTGTATAGGGGCCAGTACAAATTGACTTTGGGCAAGTAGAATTTTTTTTTTTTACTTGCCCGACCGGACAAGTGAAAAAAACCTTAGCGTTGAACCCTGATTAGTTACATACCTATAGATTAATCTGCTGATTGTTTCCTTGATTCATCCATCAATTGTTTGGTATGAGTAACGTCAGAAAGTAGAGAGAAATACTGTCAAAGTTAACCAAAGCCCATAATTCACTATTACTGTCATTTAAGACAAAGAAAAGCTGCAAATCCTGACATTTAGAGAAGCTGAAACCAGGAAACAATGATGAAAATGACTGAAAACTACTCATTCTGATTGTTTATTTCGACCGATTTAAAAATAATTAAAAAGAATAACAAAAAGGACGAAAATAAAGAAGAATAAAAAGAAATTCAACATAGCACACACTAGACCCATTCGAAAAGGGATAGGAAGGGGCCTGCAGGCTTGTCAAGTCCTACTAAGACAATGAATCATTATCAAAAGATAGTAGATTAATTTTCTGATTATGAACTACTGAACTAATCAATTAATCGACTATTCGTTTCAGCTGTAACTTCATACAAGGCTGGGTAGTTTTATCCTTTATAATCCTTCATATTCTAAAAGCTCTTCATCTGTTTTGTATGTTAAAATCTTCATTTGTAAAGTAACCGGAAAGTAAAGCTGTCATATTAATGTAGTGGAGTAACATAATCCCTCTGAAATGTAGTAGAAGTATAAAGTAGGAGAAAATGTAAATACTGAAGTAAAGTGCAAGTATTTAAAATATCTCCAACAGACACACACAATGTAAACACTAGATTACCAGTCTGCACGTCTACAATTTGATACAGTCACCTAAAACAGGCGACAGAGTTTTAAACTTACCTAACCTGCATGTTATTGTAATACTGGAGGAAACGACTTAGACACCGGGAGGATATGCAAACTGGATAATCCCTGGCTGGCCAGGTAGGGTTACACTTAGGATATATTTGCTGTAAAAGTGACAAAACTAACCTAGCCAGAGTCAGATTAAATCCTTCTTTGCATTTATATGTAAAACATTTTGCCTTAAATTTGCAGGAATATACTATACAGTATTACAGTATTATTTGAATTTACAGTAATATACTGGCTGCAGTGTAGTTCCCACCTTTTCCTTTTTTTCCCCCAAGATGCATTGGTATTAACAGTAAATAATGTACTTGTAATCTGTAACATTCACAGAGAGTAATGTAATATTATTATTTTCTCCCAGAATGCATTGCCATTTACAGTATGATCCTCTATAACAATAAAATAGTAAGGTACTGTGAGATTTTAGGTGTAAATTTACATCAAAGATATATCAAATATATATATATATATATATATATATATATATATATATATATATATATATATATATATATATAATATACACACACACACACACACACACACACTCTCTACTGGTCAAAAGTTTGGGGTCACTTAGAAATTTCCATTCCACTCCATTATAGACAGAATACCAGCTGAGATCAGTTGCATTGTTTTTTTTAATCAGGGCAGCAGTTTTCAGATTACATTATGTGCTTACATAATTGCAAAAGGGTTTTCGACTGTTGTAGAAAGAAGTGGCTGATCTTTAATGCAATATCTACATTCCCATTATCAGCAACCATTCATCCAATGTTCCAAAGGCATATTCTGTTTACTAATCTGATATCATTTTAAAAGGCTAACTGAGAAAACATTGGAGAACCCTATATATATATATATATATATATATATATATATAAAAGACATAATAACATAATGTCTAATAGTTTAGTGTCTCGCTATGTAAGTATGTAAAAAAATGAACTGCTAACAGTTTCTGTTTTGAATAACTTTAATGTGCTTAGGTTTGTAGAGATACCTATAAAGTCTCTCTACAAACGTAGTAACTGTGCAAAAAAAATCATTTTCTGTTCTATTCTAAATTCTATTAGACATTATGGTATTATGTCTTTGTGACAGAAAGATAAATGCTAAAATTCAGATCCTGGATGGTATCAATGAGACTCGTCTCCACAATAATGACTTGCAGTGGTCGGAGCTCGCCACAGGGGGTCACTGTGGGCTGTGCAGACTGTTTGGGTGAAACTGCGTGTGTGTGTGTGTTGATGCCACTGTGTGTGGGCAGGAGGGGTTGAGTCAGGCTCTATATTTATATTTTATAGAAGTGTGTGTTTGAAAAAAAAATGTGTGTGAGCACTGAGGGGTAGTCTTTGCTGTGACTTTCTCAGCAGGACACAGAAACCACAATATCCAAACACTGTGGCTGTTCTGCCCTGCCCAAACCATGTGGGTGTGCTGTGCAGAAGTCTTACTTACAAACCCGTTTCTCTGAGGCAGAAAAAATAATACTACATGCTTTTTATAAACAGGTTCACAGTGTGCATTTACACTGGGAAAATGATAAAATTACTTCAAAAGTCAGCAGTAGCAGCATACTTATTTCTGAGTGTGCTTTGGATAGACGCTATTTGTCCCACAATGCAATGCACAAAAAAAACTAGAGGAGCTACTCACAGCTTCAAAACAAAAAAATAAAGTGTTACATATCTAAGAAAACCATTTTGCTTACTCTTCAGAAAGTTTGACTGTTATTTCAAGGTTGCAGTTTGATTGATTTGTGTATTGTATACTACATGGTCAAAAGTATGTGGACACCTTAAAGTTTCACCCACTTTGTAGTCTATATCTACGACGTTCCACTTCCCAGATTGCTCCGGTGCCGCCGGATGTCCGTTACCTTCCGCTTTCTTTGTGTTGTAATTTTAAACCATGTGGATTTAGGATGACTATGGTTAACTCAGATCTCTGCAGGGTAAATCCAGACAGCTAGCTAGACTAATCTGAGTTTTTTTAATCAGGGCAGCAGTTTTCAGATTACATTATGTGCTTACATAATTGCAAAAGGGTTTTCGACTGTTGTAGAAAGAAGTGGCTGATCTTTAATGCAATATCTACATTCCCATTATCAGCAACCATTCATCCAATGTTCCAAAGGCATATTCTGTTTACTAATCTGATATCATTTTAAAAGGCTAACTGAGAAAACATTGGAGAACCCTATATATATATATATATATATATATATATATATATATATATATATATATATATATATATATATATATATATATATATATATATATATATATATAAAAGACATAATAACATAATGTCTAATAGTTTAGTGTCTCGCTATGTAAGGATGTAAAAAAATGAACTGCTAACAGTTTCTGTTTTGAATAACTTTAATGTGCTTAGGTTTGTAGAGATACCTATAAAGTCTCTCTACAAACGTAGTAACTGTGCAAAAAAAATCATTTTCTGTTCTATTCTAAATTCTATTAGACATTATGGTATTATGTCTTTGTGACAGAAAGATAAATGCTAAAATTCAGATCCTGGATGGTATCAATGAGACTCGTCTCCACAATAATGACTTGCAGTGGTCGGAGCTCGCCACAGGGGGTCACCTTAAAGTTTCACCCACTTTGTAGTCTATATCTACGACGTTCCACTTCCCAGATTGCTCCGGTGCCGCCGGATGTCCGTTACCTTCCGCTTTCTTTGTGTTGTAATTTTAAACCATGTGGATTTAGGATGACTATGGTTAACTCAGATCTCTGCAGGGTAAATCCAGACAGCTAGCTAGACTAATCTAATCTGAGTTTTTTTAATCAGGGCAGCAGTTTTCAGATTACATTATGTGCTTACATAATTGCAAAAGGGTTTTCGAAGGGTTTCCTAAATCCACAGAGTTTTCTGTTGCACGACTGAAACAACCTTTGAACGTACACGTTCCAACAAAACAAGTTCCTTCCCGAAGTTATTTAGCTGTGGCACCATGGCCCCGTCTGGCACTTAGCGCCGCCCAAGACGATTGTGATTGGTTTAAAGAAATGCCAATAAACCAGAGCACGTTTTTCCTTCCATCCCAGAATGCTGTGTTGACTAGCCAGACCCTTGTCTGCAGCGCTGTGGAGGAAGGTCTAGCAAAGCGAGACTACCCACTTTGTGACTTATCCCAAAACCTTGAGGGCATAAATGTGCTGCTACAACATTCTCCACTCTTCTAGTTTCAGGCTTTCTACCAGATTTTGGACCCTGGCTGTAGATGTACTCCCATTCAGCCACAAGAGCATTAGTGAGGTCCAACTTGTTGGACAGAGGTCTGGCTGAAGGTCTATGTCTGACTTACAGACAGTGGATGTTCCAGTTTAACCCAAAGGTGTAGGATGAGGTTGAGGGCAGGGCTCCCTGCAGGCCAGTCAAGTTCTTTATGGATCCGGCCTTGTGCACGGGGGCATTGCCATGTTGAAACAGGAAAGGGCCAAACACAAACTGTGGCCACAAAGTTGGAAGCCCACTATCGCCTCAAATACCTTAATGCTTCAATATCATTAAGATTTTTCCTTCATTGGAACGAGGGACTGTGAACTGGGCTGTCCACTTACTTTTGGCCACCTAATATATATATATATATATATATATATATATATATATATATACACTTTATGTGAGTATAAAATGAAAAAGTACAGTGTATCGATTTCTTGTACTGCAACTGCAATAACAGTGTGTGTATATATATATATATATATATATATATATATATATATATATATATACATACCTTACAATACAAGTACAATACAAGTACATACCTTTTACTGTCTTTTACAACCAAATTTTGAGCTAAAAATCTGATTTGGGAACCCACGTTGGGAAACTAAAAATAAAACAAAAACGTATAAAAGAGCAAGTATTTCCTTGTTTATTAATTCAAGAGTATAGAATGTCTTTCTAACATAGATGCAGGCTAGCCCATTTCAACTTTAAGGGTCAGTGAAGTTAACTAACACATAATGTAATATGGGACAGCATCATTTTGAATCTAGCAAAGGATTTATATTATTAGCTTCCCTCTCAATCCGTTGTACTTTTCACTGAGCTTTAGTGTAACATTACTTAACCAGCAGAACAGTTGCTCCTTGGTTCCATCCACTGATGTTTAACTTGAAGCCTGAAGACCTGCACTACCTTCTGAGAAGTGTTTGTATGACTAAAACTTGAGTGTTTGAGATGGAAATGAACAGAAAATGTGTCAGACAGTGAGGGGAGATCACGCCATAGAGAAACAGAAATGGAAAAAGGTCAAGAGTGAGATAAGTACAGAGAAAAACCAGGTGATAGATCAACCAGATCTTATATATAAGGCTGCCTCAGTGAATACAGTGACCTGGCCTTCTTCCTGCTGTCTCTCAAGGGGTGAGCCGCTCTGAGACCCGCTGATACCAGACAGTGAAAATCCCTCACAGCGTCTTTATCTTTCTCTTTCCTCCAGGATCCCCAGCCAGGCGGAGAGGAAGGCGAATAATCTTCATAGACACAGACTTCAGTCCACTGCCACCGAAGACTAAGCAAACCACAAACTAATCCTAACATGTTTGGAAACAATAACAGCTTTCTGTGAAGCCAACGTCTGCAGAAAATGTTCAGCACTTAACCAAAACCACCAAGAAGCAGGCATCCATAAACTCTCTCTTTCTATCAGTACGCTAATAGGTCAAAGCACCACGAAAAATCCGTGGAGATTGTTTTATCACTAAATCTAAATTATGATTAGTACAAAAAGTGAAGTACTGTTTAGATATTCTGGCTTGTTTCTGCTGCAGATAAGACTCCACTTTACTTTTTTAGTTTTAGAAGTAAGTGAGTTGTGTTGCAATAACGGCATATTCTTTGCTTTTTTTTTTAGTTATTTGGAGTATTATTAAGTCTGAAGTAGCTGGTTTAGAAGGATATTTGTTGACAATTGACATACATTTCACAACAAAACTGTGATGCCCCTTCTGATTCTGTGAAGACGCGTCTTTTTCCATACTGTCCAAACTGTTCAGCACTGATTTATACTAATACTTTCTATTAAATGATTAAATCACAACAATTTGCAATGTTGCGATGGCATCTAAGTTCAACTGTTTTACTTTTTTTGGTTTGGGGATTATAATGTTTTACGTGTTTTAATGTTAGGATTCCCAGAAACTGGTAGCTTCAGGAAAATGTTGCAATAAATCAAGATGGTTCTAAAAAAATCGCACACTGTTCTACTCATTACTGGCTACACGTGCTATTATGGAATAGTATTTAAATGTTATATATGTTTTATTTTTATTTTTAGCCATTCTAGCAGCATGGCACTATGGCCTGGCATAGCCAGACTAATTTCGCAAATGCTTATTTGTCAGAGCAAATGAAACACAAGCTTGCAGATTTGTCTGGTTTCCAGGCCAGCGTGGCGCCATGGAGGGACACGTTGGTCCACCACTTTGGTCCAGAATGGAATATCTCAACAACTGTTGGATGTATTGCCATGGAATTTAGGACAGATATTGAAGGTTACCAAAGGATGAATTGTACCAACTTTGGTGATTCCCTGACTTTTCCTCTAGCACCACCAACAGGTCAAATTATTCACTTAGGCTATCTAGTGAAGATTTTCACTTGAAATCTCTACTCTAACTTTTCCTGCAGCGCCACCATCGTTTTAATTTGTCCTACACATTTTAATTTGTCCTATACTTTGGTTTAATGACCTTTGTTTTTGGTGCTACTGAGCAAGTTTTAGCATGCAAACATGCTAAACTAACTTGGTGAATACTGTAAACATTCTACCTGCTGTTAGCATTGTCATTGTGAGCATGCTAGCATGCTGACGTTAGCATTTACGGCTAAGTCCAGAGCCGCTATTGTGGCTGTAGGCTCTTAAACGTGGGGTATACTAGCCACAGCCGACCTGTCGAGCGTCAGTGTGACGTCATGGGAGCGCTGTAACTGTTTATACTGGTGGTGGTCGCGACACTATAGTTGCAGTCTTCTCCTGAACAGAGGTGGCGCTAATGAGGAAAGGCTACCGGCTTTGCTATTTCTACGGACTAGAAGATGAAGAAAAAGGTAAACAACGGCAGAACCGGCAGCAGCATTGCCGTCAATGCTTCGAATTGATTCGATGACCTACTTCGTCGGATCAAGCCTTTCATTCACCATAAAATAACTCATCTTAACCCAATAAGTTTACAAGAGAGACTTGCAGTCACTCTGAGAGTCCTGGCATCCGGTTACCCTCGAGCTCTTTAAGGCTTCCTAGTGGTGCACGACCGCCGGTCACACACTCAAAATCCTGGCACGCCAGCGAGATCTACGTCATTTTGACGTCACATTGGCGCGTGCAAGCTTGGATGCTACTGTAAAAAGGCCATTAGTCTTATTTCCTTGTCATTTTCAAAGAACATGACAGCGGTATCAGCAAACAAAGACACCCCAAATAAGGTGACAGGACGTGTCAGTAAAGTTTTAAGGTGACATGTTTATGGTGGAAACGGCCTTTTTTCCTGTGGGTGTCAGGAGATTGACAGTAAACAGATTGTGACATAATGCATGCACTGATTAAAAAAAAAAAAAAAAAAAAATGAAAAAAATACATTCAGGAAAAATTAAATACCCTAAAAACCTGACAAAAACAAATTAAAACTTCATCTTTACTGTGATGGAAGATGTGGCCTGGAGAGTCTTTCAGAGTAAGTTTTCACATTTAAAAAAAATGAGCCCTGATTTTACAACTGTAATATTTTTATATTGTGTGCATATGTAATGGGTATTACTGGGTTTTAGTTGGGAGTCAGGGGCGTCTTTGTGCATGGAGTCACTTTGATCCTCCAAATCCAACTGTTTCAAGAAGGAATGTTACATTAATAGAGGACACACATGCCATCAAACACACCACCAGCCCCCAATACAGCAGATATCCATCCTCACATCACATGTCCACACAGAGCAGCTGTAGCTAAGTTTAGCCTCCATCAGGTCACAGAGGAGACACACACACTGTTGGTGTTTTAACAACCATACGAGAAGATCTGACATTGTGTGGGAAAGATTAAAAAACATTCTGCAGTTTCAAAAGGCGCGAGTCTGTTTTTTTTTCCCTCTGCGAATAGCCTGTGTTGAATTTTGAACTGGTGTAACATTTCCATAAAACAAACGCACAAATGCACACCGTGAGTGTAAGCCAGCATCTACTCAGAGATCATAACTCACGACGAAATGCACGATGCAGATAAGGCTTGGAAGTGTGCATTAAAGCGATGTTGTTTGCATGTATCAGACAGACAGGTGGCTTGACATCAATCACACAATCGTAAACATGCTGGACAACTTGTAGTCTGATATTGAAAACAAATCATTATCACTCTCACTACCACCACCGCGTCGGATCTCTGCATAAAAATAATAGCATGACATCAACCTGTGATTTTAAAGCTGCACAGGTCACCATAAGGTTGAATGCCTCCCAGAAGGGCACAGCTTATTCTAATACCAGAAGCTAAGCGCTCCTTTGGACACTTGTAAAATCTTTTGACGGCTTGGCAAAATTTCCCCGGGTTTTGATATGGACCTCCGCCGAGCTGTGTCTGTGTTTCTATTCCTGTCGCCATGGCGATGAAGGCACAGATAGGTGTCGTGGCAACCGTGCCCCTGGAATCTTGGTCTGCAGACTAGCAGCTGTATTTACCCATGAGTTCATCTGCCGGGATAGACACTAAAACCCGGCCAGGCTCCCTCTGTGTATGTGTGTGTTCGGCGTGTTTATCCATGCATCTGCTCGCTTGCCCGGTTGGTGTGTATGCTGGATGCATGTATTTGGGTGATACTCCCTCCCGGACACAGAGGAAAGGGCAGCGGACAGACACAAAGCCAACAGAGCTGGGACATCACAAAAAGAGACAGGAGGCTTTGGGACGGACTAAGTTTAAGGGCCAAAAGAGTGGAGGGGAGGGGAGGGGGGGGGGGGGGGGGGAGACAGGATTGTGTTTGTGGTTGTAGGGGGCAGTTGTTAGCCTTCCTATCATGGTGTGACATGCGACAGAGCAGAACAACAAACACAGATGGAGGGATTTTGACTAAGGACACGCACTTTCCTCTCTCCTGTCTTTTCCCATCATTTCCTGCTCTTTGCTTTCAACAACTTATTATCCATTTCTCCTACTAATGTCTGATTCTCTTTCTGTCAAATGTTCTTTAGTGCAGCTTGTCGGCTACATCTTTTTTGACAAGACTCACTGCTGCTTTGCCTGTGCTTTCTGCTTTTAATGTTTCTTCCTCTTAACTTCCCTCTCACTTCTGTTTCATCGCACCTTCCTAACTAAGCTTTTTCTTAGCAACTAGTCCTCTTTTTGACTGTTTCTCAGTAGGTTTCTTTCTCTCTCTCTCTCTCTCTCTCTCTCTCTCTCTCTCAATCTCTTATCCTCTCACCTACTCTCTTTTGGATGGATAGCTACTCCCTCCTCTACAGTTCCTCCCACAGAACCAGGCTTCTCTCCGGCTTCCAGCGTCTGCGCTCTCAGAGAAACATGTGTGATGTCGTCCTAGAGGCTGGCGGTGTATCTTTTCCTTGTCATCGCGCCCTTTTGGCCAGCTCCAGCGAGTATTTTTGGGCTCTGTTTGGAGAGACTACCGTGGAGAGATTAGCTGGATCCATTAGCCTCCCTGCGCTAACACCTGAGGGTTTAAACGTCATTCTGGACTTCCTGTATTCCGGCTGGCTCAAGGTATCACCGCCTACACTTCCTGTTGTCTTGGAGGCAGCCAGGTACTTGCAGGTGGAGACGGCTGTGTCAATATGCGAGCGCTTTCTGACTGATGGTTTAAACGCTGAGAATTGCTGTTGCTATGCTAACCTGGCTGAGCATCACACCCTCTTAGATGCACTTAAAGCTGCCAATCAAACCATCGCTATGGAGATGGGGACATTGTTGCAAGAAAGCAGGGATGACCTTCTTGGGCTGAATATCGAATCAATGATGGCGGTGCTCGATGCTGACGAAATACCTGGTGTCAAAGAGGTGGAGCTTATAAAGCTGGCTCTGGATTGGCTTGATGAGAATGGACCCCTCCCTCTGCTGAAATCAAATCTTCTGCTGAGTCGTCTGCGCTTCGGATTGGTCGCCTCCTCTGACCTGACCAATATAAACCACGCCCACAGAGCCATGGCCACACCTCTCATCAGAAGTCAGCTTACCCGGGCGTTGGAGTACCACAGGCTGGGTTCTGCTCAGCCAATCAGACAGAGCAAACAGTCTACACTCAGAGCGTCGCCGAATCGCGTGCTACTTGTGGGTGGAGGATCCAGCCCTGATTGGCCAGAACAGCAGATTTTGGTGTTTGATCCTACAAGTAGGAAGTTTTCATCTCTGAGCTCCAGCATCCCGCTGCGACTGAGAAATCACTGTGTGTGCTCAGTGGGTGGTTTCCTCTTCGTGGTCGGAGGAGAAGAAGTGAAAGAGGGAGACGAGGATGGGAAAAAGTCAGTCTCCGTGGCGACATCCAACCAGGTGTGGCGCTACGATCCTCGCTTCGTCTGCTGGGAGACGGTGGAGTCAATGCTGGAGAGGCGGGCGCAGTTCACCTGCTGCATCGTGGAGGATGCCATTTACGCCATCGGGGGACGACGCACAGGACCAGACGGCAACACACACACCTCTGTAGCTTCTGTTGAGTTTTACGACATGGCCACTGGAGCGTGGAGGAGAGGAGCAACGATGCCTCGCCCCCTTTATGGCCATGCTTCTGCTGTGCTTGACAACAGCATCTACGTGTCAGGTGGTGTCCCGGGCAACCAGGGCGGCAGTAACCCTGTTGATAACCAGGATGACCACAGAGCGAGTAGCAGAGAAGTCTTGTTCTGGGACCTCAAAGGCAGAGTCTGGGAGAAGCGAGCGTCCATGTCCATCGCCAGGTTCAGCCATCGCCTGGCAACCGCCCACGGCCACATCTACGCCCTGTTGGGAATGTACGAGCCTTTCTGCGATATCGAACAATACGATACGCAGTCAGACCACTGGACCCGCCTTCGACCGCTTCTCATTGGCTCCTTCAACTACGGGATGGTGTCAACGCCGTCTGGGAATCTGCTGGTGTTTGGAGGGAGGAGATGGAGCGACGGACAGGAGGTGATAGTGAAGAGTGTGTTGGAGTACGATACAAAGAAAGATCGCTGGAGAGAGATCTGCCAGCTCCCCAGACCTCTCACTGGGACTGAGTGCACACTGCTGCCTCTACCAGACTGAAGTTCACTTAGTGTGAGAAAACGTTAACATGAAAGTGAGTGATGCAACATAGTCTCAGAATAATGACAACAGAGCACACATGAATAACATTTTAGGGAACTGAAACTATTACCGTAATTTCCCATTTTGGGATCAATAAAAAAAAAGAATCTATCTATCTATCTATCGAGTTTCGGGCATGAAACTGTTCCATCTCATTTGAGAAGAACAGATGTGCATTATTCCAAAAAAAAAAAAAATATTTTAAACAAGTAGACTTAAAGAATACTTAAAGAATTAGATGAAAAGATTGATACCACATGAAGCTAATACCAGGAGCTGGTAGATTAAAATCATTAGCTTGGAATCATTTTTACACTTTGGTTTTTGTATGGATTACACAAATCACATATAAGCTTTACAGATGCTTGTAGACAGATTTGTTGCCTCTGGTCAGAGCTAGCTAGGCCAGCTGTTCCCCGCTTCATACCTGTCCTTATGCTAAGCTACTCTTCTACTTCTTATAGGAGTAGTTAGACATTTTGGGAAATATACTTCTTTGCATTTTTGCCGAGTGTTTGATGATAAGATTGATATCATTGTCATATCTGTTAAATATAAAGCAACAACCAGGAGATAGTTAGCTTACTTTAACACAAAGCACAACCTTATGTAAGATATTTCGATTAAACAAACAAGATTGAATTCATTTGTGAGTTTTTGAGTTGTTTGTAGGCTGATTTTGTTACCTTTGGACAGAGCTAGGCTAGCTGTTTCTCCCTGCTTAAAGTCGATATGCTAAGCTACTCTACTACTACTTGTAGAAGTATATTGACATTTAGGTATGTACACTTATTCTCTTTTTTTGTTGAGAGTTAGATGAGAAGATTGATACCAGTGTCTTGTTTGTGCGCTAAATACGAAGCTTAAGCCAGGAGGAGGTTAGCGCTTAGCAGGAAGCACAAGACCTCCCGCAACTTATCATTTTTACAATTCAGTTTTTGTACAGATTTAATAAACAAGATATACCATGTTAATATGTGAGGTTAAGAGGTCTTTCTAAGCCTTTTTCCCCCTCCAGACAAAGCCAAGCTAGCTGTTTCCCCTGTTTCCAGTCTTTATGCTAAGCTAAGCGAAACGTCTTTTGGAAAAACATGTCATGAAAATGACACAGGATAAAAAGTCTACTCAATGATCTGACAGATTGTTGGAAAGTACTGACAGAGGAAAATATGCAATTAAACTCTTTAGTTATGTGTTTGTATCATCTATAGGCATACTTTTAAGTAACCTTTATTTATACTCGAGAAGTCATTGAGGGATGGCCCTCATTTACAATGACATCAAGACAAATTACAAAGACAAAAACAAAACAACAACACAGAAAAGATGTGACACCATCATGAGAAAAATAGAAAGACACTTAAACTTTCTGAATTGGAAAAATTATTTGATAAATAAAGGATGCAAAAGAAAGTACAATTATGTAAAGCAATTACAGTACAAGTAGAAGTTTGCAAGTTTAAAACCAGATTTCTAAATAGTCAAAAAGGTACAAGTGAGTTGATTTTAAGGAAGTGCTGTAATTTGTTCCAGGAGTCTAGATTCTCTTGAGTCTAGTCAGAATTACAAGCAACCACTAGTGATAAGTGATATACATGGTGTTTTGTCAACGATACTCCTGTGACCGAATGTGACAATGTTCTAAGAGGAGAAATAAAACGAGCTAAGGAGGGATATAAAAGGGGATTTTGACAACAAGCAGATGAGGAAGTGGGACGAAGGTAATTCCTGAACAAATGAGTTTTCAAGAGGAGGTTGAGCCAGGCTGCGGAGGATGCTATCACCACGTAAGATGGAATAGAGAAGAAGTCAAAACAGGAGATAAGGGGATGAAGGTGGAGGAGGACATCTTCGAAATAAAAACAACAGCAAAGCTAAGCTGAATGTTATTGAAGATAAAAGTCCGATGCATGTGACATTCCTGTTTATTTACTAGTGATGAATAATTTAGGTTTTCTATTAGATAGATATAGAAATAGAAACAAACCAAGGATATCAAGTGAACTTTTTTCTGTCTTGTTTTCTATCTGCACTGACAACCTAATGGACGAAGTAGGTTTAAGCTGCAGATTTAAAAAAAACATTAGCGGGAAATCATATGCATGATTTGTGGATAATAGCTTGGTAACTTGCTGGAGTTTATTATGGACGTTTGTGCTTACTTCCATTTAATCCTGAATACTGTCTGCATACATGTTAGAACCTGTCAATACTGTCTCTGTTAATATTTAAACTGTTTGCATAGAATGCCATATTATAATGATTGCTCTCACAAGATAACATGGAACCATTGGCTATCTTGTCTGAGCACAGTATGATGCTGAGGAAAGAACATGCACTCCCTGACCAGATAAGGGAGACGTCATCGACTCTGACCAGATAACAACTGACAACATCAACTCTGTGTTATGATTGTATTTCACTTATAAATAAGTCGATGTAGAGGGCGTCCAGTTAGTCATTTCTGTACTTTGATGAGTGCTGAGAATGGCTCCTTGCTATGTTCGCAAGTAAAAATGAATTTTGATATAACTTCAGTGGTTCTGTCTGTCCTTTGATAATGAAATTATTCTAACAATACACATTATTTATTTAACATGTTTTATTATTAGTGAAGGTAAAACTGGATTAAAAATTAATGTGGTGTCTCATTATATCCCATAGTGATGATTTTCAAGGAAAATATGCATAAAATAATCTTTTTTGCATGGGTACGTACTTCAAAACTTATACAGGCAACTTCAAATATTTTCTATACAAATCATAGTGTGTGGACTTTTCAGTTGCCTGTTATTGTCAAAACCTTGTTGAATTTAATGTAGATGTTGCAGTATCGTACAATTAAACATTGCAATTGGTCATTATAATTTAAAATAATGATTATGTATTATGAACTCTGATCTCCAAAAAAAATCATGAACCACTAAATAAATCTGAAAACAATCATACATATATTCAATTAGCATCAAAAACCAATAAAACTTAGTTATAGTTAGGTCCAGTGTGTTTGTTTACTTTATCTCCATTTGAATCCTGAGTCCTGATTTGAGGTCTTAGTCTCTAGAACAAAGTAGCATCTCCAGCTAAAACAAAATCTGATCTTTGACAACCTGGTTTATCATAGAAAACCAGTTGTAGGGCCTGGCTCACAGTCTGCATTCAAGTTTCTTCCCAATGGTGTTGGATGTAAACTAATTTACAACTGAAATGCAAGAAATAGGAGGAAGGTTACAGTCTCCTCATCGCTCCACACAGATGTGATGCTTTCTCTTCAGCGGATGTTTAAGTCAGATTCTTTATGTACGTCATGATTTATCCACTAAGACACTTTGTCCCATTTAGTTTTTGATCAAAATATCAACTATTCCACCTCAAACAAGCTTTTTCAAATGGGATGGGAGAAAAATGTACTCTGGTTTATTGGCATTTCTTTAAACAATCGATCACAATCATCTTGGGCGGTGCTAAGCCCCGGACACAATGACGGTGCCTCTACAAAATAGCCTCGGGAAGGAACTTGTTTTGGTGGAACATGTACGTTCAAAAGTTGTTTTAGTCGTGCAACAGAAAACTCAGATTGGACAGATAATCTGGCTAGCTGTCTGGATTTACCCTGCAGAGATCTGAGGAGCAGTTAACCACAGTCTGATTTAAATCGACCATAGTTTAGAATGCCAACACAAAGAAAGCGGAAGGTGACGGATATCCGGCCAAAAAAGAGGGATAGCCGGCGGAATTTCTTGCAGCACCAGAGCAATCCCGAAAATGAAATGTTGTCAATATAGACTAGTTAAACTGTAACTGTTCTACAACTGTCAGTAGTGGTTGCTATAGCAATAGAATGTCCAACTGTAACCAACAGCTGGTTTCTAAATCGTAGCAGTCGTACTGCAGGAGAGCATTGGATTTCTCGCTCAGCTGTGATAGAGTAGCATTGAGGGATATGTGGCAAGGATTAGGATTGGTCAATTGGGAGAAGGAGCACATTTGAGTTTCTAAACCTTAAAGCGTAACTCTCGCCAAAATGCAACCTAGGGTGTTTTTGTGAATGTACCTGAGTCAAACTTTAGTTTAAAAGCATAATTAGGATGGAAACGCCACTTTAAAGATTTACCGTATTCTCGTTTTTCGGTCAAATGGCCTTTTGAATGGGAGTGCTAGGGGCACTTTTATGATAGCATCAAAATCAACATTTTTAAAACACTAAGAAGGCTCGACACAACATGAAACTTTGCTCTAAGTATCACCAGAGGCTCTACACATGAACTCGAGCATTGAGAACATTGTTTGTGTACACAGAGTTTACTAAAAAGAAAGGTTTTGAACAACTTACTTTAGCAGTTGTTGTTTCCGGGCGCTACCATCTCCGAATGCAACGTAACAGGGAGGAGAGTAAAGATGGAAAGCTCCTAAAGCTTAGTTCCATATAAATGCACAGATAATTTGTTGTTTTGTCGTTAGTGACAATATTGTCCTTGTAGTTGAAAAAGGAGCCTCATATAAGAATTATATTTCCTCCTATGCATTCGCATTTGGAGATCGACACTTTTTAACTGGCGAGATGGTAGCACCCGGAAACAACAACTGCTAAAGTAAGTTGTTCAAAACCTTTCTTTTTAGTAAACTCTGTGTACACAAACAATGTTCTCAATGCTGGAGTTCATGTGTAGAGCCTCTGGTGATACTTAAAGCAAAGTTTCATGTTGTGTCGAGCCTTCTTAGTGTTTTAAAAATGTTGATTGTTGATGCTATCATAGTAGTGCCCCTAGCACTCCCATTCAAAAGGCCATTTGACCGAAAAACGAAGATACGGTAAATCTTAAAAGTGGCGCTTCCGTCCTAATTATGCTTTTAAACGAAAGTTTGACTCGGGTACATTCACAAAAAGACCCTAGGTTGCATTTTGGCGAGAGTTACGCTTTAAGGATCTTTGTTGGTTTATCATGCACTCTCTCTCTTTTACTCCCTTGTTGACAGTGACGGTGCAGCAGCTGTTATCAGTGCTCATCATCCTGTCAGCCTCCTCTCCTTCTCACCACCCACCGAAGCGATAACAAACCACAAATACACCTTCATCCAAATGACCACACTTTATTGATCCACTCTTCTTCTTCCGACAGAACACATAGAATGATAAATAAATACTGTTATTTTACCATAATTTATAGATTGAACATTAAACAATCTTTACTCAACTGTCCAAAAAAACCTGATAGAATTAGAGAACATTATCCAAGACACTTAGTTTGCACTCTATAAAGAGAGATCTACTGTATCTACAGATTTTCAAACACAAAAACAGAAGAGGAATATTGTGTTTATCTACAACAAAGACATGCTACTACAACCAACCACGGGCAGCAGCATAGAAAGAGCATTCAAACTGTGTTGTGTAATGTGTGTTTATTGGCTTGTGTGCATGTCTTTGTGTATTTGTGTGTACGATTGCTTTCATAGTTTTGTGCAGTGTCTCTGAGTATTAAGTCATTTGGCGGCAGCGTACAAATAAAGTAATATATTTTTATTAGATCCATATTTCATTTCTTACGCAAATATTTCCTCATATTCTCTATGTGGCATGCAGGATACAGAGAGCCAAATGCTCTCTGAGGAAAAATCCACCCTGAGAAACTTTTACACCGTGATATAATATATAATAAAACCGGGACGTTCGGAAAGTTTCAGGGGTTATTTTGTGATTTTCCTTTGTTTTTGAGATTTTTCTCCCCTGTTTTTTAGGATGCTTTTCTATGGCGACCTAAAGAAACCTTCCACTTGTTGAATCATTTACTTGTAGTTGTCATGGTAACTGTATTTTCAAGTATTAAAGTGTCTGTTAAAGCCACAGAGAATCAAAGGAAAAATGAAAACAGGCCAATAGCCAATAGCAAGAATCTTTTTCTCTTTGAAGGTATTTCTTATGTCTGCACTCCAGAAGTTATAATAAACTGCCTTTCAAAATCAAATAACTTAATTCTTATGACAATCAAAGGCGGGGGGAGGGGGGGTCCTGAATTCTTAGAGTTGCATTATGCAATATAAGGCTTCTGCACTCTAAGTTAAGCCAAATATGTTGTTTTTTATAACCAAAGTTGCAGTCTGTTTAGTTCAAAATCACATTTTTGCATTTTAGTATTTTGACTGTGGATTGTGTTCTTATCTTACACTGAAATTACTTTAAGAAAGGATCTCTTTGCGGCCATTATGGACTTGACTTTCAATGTCCATGTGGGCACATACAGTATATCACTATTGGTATAAGAAATTTTTTTTTGACCCTATCTTTTATGTGATATCATGGGATTGGGGAATGTAATCAAAGATATTACAGGATCTTTATGCATTTATTACAATATTATATGTATTAAGAGGCACTACAGAGGCCTTGTTTGAACATGAGCTGTTTTTCATGGGAATGTAAACAATAATAAAAAATATGATGAAGTGGCATGCATTATAATATCTAACTGAAGATCATCATGTTTCTGTCAATGGGATGTGATTTAAAGAAAATATTTAGGCCAAGAAATGAATTAATGAGCTCTACACGAGGCAGCTGATGTCAAATTAAATGAAGGGTATCAAAGATTATATTTTAAGACAAGACTCGCTGGAGGTAAAATCACACTGAAAGTGAAAATAAAGTGACAGCATGACAGGGAAACTTGTATCACATCAGTTTTGTGCAAGAATTAAAGTGCTCCTGTTATGCTCATTTTCAGGTTCATAATTGTATTTAGAGGTTATATCAGAATAGGTTTATGTGGTTTAATTTTCAAAAAACACCATATTTTTGTCATACTGTACATTGCTGCAGCTCCTCTTTTCACCCTGTGTGTTGAGCTCTCTGTTTTAGCTACAGAGTGAGGCATCTCACTTCTGTTCCATCTTTGTTGGGAGTCGCACATGCGCAGTACCTAGGTAAGGAATACTAGCCAGTCAGAAGCAGAGTATGAGGGCGTGCCATGCTAGCAGCTAGGCGAGCATTATAACTTGTGTTACAAAGTGACGCACATTCGCTGGACTACAGTAGAGCTGTTTGGAGCAGTTTGTGAACAGTGTTTTCTGTTGGAGATGGTAAGTCCCTTTGGGGTGGACTTTGGGCTTTTTCACTTTGTAAACCTATAACGTGCACAAAAAAAGATATATAACACAATAAAGGGAAGGGAAAAAGCCAAAAAGCATAATATGAGCACTTTAAACAAAATACCCCAACATGGGCTCCTAAATGCAAAATACAGTAGCAGTCTGAAAACAGTGTTAAAAGTGTTTTTAGGGTGGACTTTTCCTTTAAATGGGTCTTATTCCAGGAAGCTTCTGAGTGTGCATGCTTCAGGTCCAGCCCAGCACAGTACAGTACGTAATTCTACCAAACCAGCACAAACAAAAGTCTCTAAAACTAGAAACTGAGACTAGTTGATTTAAAAAAGACCTGTGCTTATTGTTCTCTGCTGTTAACATTCACTGTACAGAAAAATATCATCATATACGTCAAGTGTAAGGCTTGATATAATACAATGTATGGCATTCAATGGCTATTAGATGGTCTATGAGACACTGTGCAGGCGGTATAAACATGGCACAACAAGCAGGATGAAATACTGTTACTCATGAAGAAACTATTCTGAGGCCTCGGTCCATGTCAGAAGGAACAAACTGATGAAAGTCGTCCAACGTAAGTATTTATAGAGCACAAAAGCTAACATGTAATACTTAAGAATCAGTTTATCATCCGCCCCCGAGCCAGCTGGAGTGGCATAACCAATCAGCTCGTAGATTGATGTGACATGAGGGCCACACAGGCATCTCCTCAGAAAAAGTGTCATGCTGCACTTGTACACTGCGGCTGTCAAGTTGTTCCTACTCTCCCCTCTTGACAACGTCCATCACTGATCGCAACCCTGATGCATCAAAACGTCCGCTGCTGCTTGTTCAACTCTTTTTTTTCCAGAATCAGGAGAAACTCAAACATGTGTGAGTGTGTGAGTGTGTTTCACTCGTCAGACGTGGGTTTCGATGTAGGAGTGTGTGTGAGAGAGCGAGGGCGTGAGGGGCGGGCCAGGGTCTGATTCAGCGGTCGAGTCTGGCTCCTGAGAGAACAGCTCCTGATAGGCTCTTTTCCACTCCTGGAACTCTGCCGACGACAGCTGGGGATTGGCCAACAGCCTGTCAATCAGCGCTAGCTCCCCCTCCCTGTCCTAGGGGGTGGGGGTGCAAAAACAAAGGAGGGGGGGAAGGGAGGGGGGATCACTTTTTTTTAAATTTTATAATTTTAAACCACTAAACTTAAAAACGCAGACACACGTGAAGCAAGACACACATTTAGCGGGATACAGTTAGTTTTGGGGAGAATTCTCATTTGTTACACTAAGACCACTCATTTATTCTTTTGTTCTGGAGAGTTTGGCTACTGCAACTACTCTAATGCTACACTGTAAGCAAGGAAGCCTTCATAAGGGGTTAACAGGGTGCAACAAATTATATTAATATAGATATCATTTATCAATGCTTTTTTTTATAGATATAAACTATTAATAAGAACAATATTTGGGTTTGGGATTATCAAAATAGTTGCCAGTTAATTTTCTGTCAATCGACTAACTTAAGTAATTATTTTAGCTGTACTTAAACATGCTGTTGGGTAATTTATCATTTGTTATAAAGGGACAGTTCGTATATCTTGAAGTGGGGTTGTATAGGGTACTTATCCATAGTCAGTGTATTAGCCACAGTAGATGGCGGTTGGCAGGCCCCCAGTTTGGAGAAGCAGGCACGAATACTGACACAGAAGCTAGTCAATGTACTGCTGTGGATGGGGGCAGCAGCTAAACGTTGTTTTTTTTTTTTAAAGGACCACCTCAAAAAGTGTCAGTTTAAGCTATATTAAGAATATTTTCACTACTTTACCTTGCCGTCAGACAGCCCTTTACTGACGGGGAACTGAAGCTGTTATATCCATCGATGCTCTCTTCAAAGCCACCAGACCTCTTTTACAAAAACATTTCATTCATTCATTTCATTCATTTCATTCATTTCAGTCATTTTACCTCGCAGAACACGGGGGTTGCTGGTCTACCTCAGCCTCAATCGGTTATCGTGATATTTTGGTTTAAAAAAAGGGTTAATAACTAACAAAACTAACAAACTAACTAACTGATCGAGGCAGCAGTAGACTAGCATATCCCGTATTCTGCACCGTAGAATTCACTGTTTTCGTCAAAGCAGTCTGGTGGCTTTGAAGCAACCATAGATACAGTATATACAACGGCTTCAGTTCAAAGGGATGTCTGACGGCAAGGTGAAGCGGTGAAAATATTCTAAATATAACGTACACTTAAAACTGATATTGATGTTTTTAGGTGGTCAAAATATATATTTGCTGTGTGGCCCCGTCCACAGCAGTACATTGCTTAGCTTCCGTGTTGGTACTCCTGTCTGCTTCTCCAAACTGGGAGAGCGTCGACGGACATCTACTGTAGGTAGGCAATACACTGACGAAGGATAAGCACTTCATACCCTCCCACATTCAAACTATTTCTTTAAGTAAAGCTGTAAATGTAGTGAATCAAAAAGTACAATATGTCCTTCTGAAATGTAGTGAAGCAGAAGTAAAAACAAAGTCCAAGTATCCCAAATCTGTACTTGACTACAGTACTTGAGTAAATTCAGTTAAACCACTAGATTGTAGCTGGTTGATTTGGTTTTGACACATGAAAGATATAGAAGAAAAAAAAATGCCTTTGTTGTTTCCACAGCAGCCACTGCGGATAAGTCGCTGCTGCCTGAGCACAACCTGATGCCTCGTAAACAGCAGTTAATGATCTTCGTTTTAATCCAAACTCCCCCGACAAAACTTGGTGTATTCCTTTAAGGGACGCCAGGCAGGGAACAAACATGTAAGCTCCTCCACCCAACCTGCACCAGCAGACATGTGCAGCCAAAGCCACAGACCCTCGCAAAAAGCTACTGTAGCGACTAAGACCCCCACGCCCTTGTCAACCATCCCCTCCCACGTACACGGAGGAAGCAACAAAGATACACACAGTCTATAGAGACAAAAAGAAGGGAAAAAAAACAGCCACAACAAAAGAGCCATTCACAGGCACCCAGCCCAGACACATAACCACTGCTCATATAGCATAAAGCCACAGATGGCTGCTTGACAAAGCTCTCAAACCAAACCGAGGAGACAGACAACAGATGACGGCACTGAAGCTAACAAGACAGAGACAGTGTGTATATAGATGGGTGCATATGTGTACATCAGGGTCAGATCATGGTGTATAACAGCTAAAAATGTATGTGAAAGTATCCCTCTACAAAATAAAAGGAGTAGCGTTTCATCCATTTCACCCAGCTCACATGTAATGTTGTTAAGTGGATTTGTTTGTGAATGTGGGCCAAGAATCAGTTCACACTGGAAAAAAAGCAACTACTAAACTAAACTAAAGCATTGTTAAAAAAAAAAAAAATTGCCTCATCTTCTTTTGCAAGAATTGCAACAGAACATGGGATATCAGATATGAGTGAGATATGAGGTATACTGCAAATTAAAGGTAGAATTGTCGCCTAATTAACCACATGGAAATCTTAAGTATTCTAACTTTAATACAAAACAAATCTTACTAGAATTTATTTTTTATTTGCAATAAAAGAAATTCAATAAAGTCGTCTCAAGAAAGGACTGAAATGTCATTTAATTCTTTCCTTGGTGTGTGCAAGATATCCATGTATATGTGCTTATGTGTATTTGCACATGTATGCCTCCTGCACATGTGTCTGTGTGTGTTAACCAACCTTCAGCGTGGAGGTGAGTATACGGAGGCGGTGCAGACGGTCGTTGAGCTGAGGGTCGGCGGCCCGTCGCAGGAAGGACTGCCTGCAATCTGATTGGCCTTTGCCGTCTGATCCGCGACCCAGAGGACACACGCCGCCCTGCTCGCACGCACGAAACAGGTCGCCCAGGGATGCACCCTCGCTGCCACCTTCACACAGTCAGAGAGAAAGACAGCGTCACACACTTTATCAATCAAACTTTATTTAAAGTGTAAAAATCACCCTTCAACATGGTCTCAGTGCGCTTGACAATTAAAGGAACTTACAAATAACAGACAGCAACAAAACAATTGAACACCATTAAAGCAGTAATAATACACAACACAAAACCAGCAACATAAGAGAATGAGTGAAAAAGCTTTGTTGTGAAGGACGCAGAAAGGATGGTGTGTTATGGTTGGCTATGGTAAAGTTTATATCCACGACGTTCCACTTCCGGGATTGCTCCATTGCCATTGGAAATTTGGTCTTTTTTCGGTTGGAAATCCGTTACCTTCCGCTTTCTTTGTGTTGTAATTCTAAACTCTGGTGGATTTATGAGGACTATGGTTAATTGCTCCTCTCTGCAGGGTAAATCCAGACAGCTAGCTAGACTATCTGTCCAATCTGAGTTTTCTGTTGCACGACTAAAACAACTTTTGAACGTACACGTTCCACCAAAACAAGTTCCTTCCCGAGGCTATTTTGCAGCGGCACCGTGGCTCTGTCCGGCGCTTAGCAACCCCAAGACAATTGGGATTGGTTTAAAGAAATGCCAATAAACCAGAGCATGTTTTTCTCCCATCCCGGAATGCTGTGTGGACTAGCCAGATCCTCCTCAGCAGCGCTGTGGAGGAAGGTCTGGTAAAGCGAGACTAGCTATAGTATAATGAGTAGAGGTGGCTTTTCAATCTAGATTTAAAAATGTCAACTGAGTGAGCTTCTTTATCATGTAGTGGGAGGCCATTCCAAAGACGAGGGGCACGGTAGGAGAATGCTCTATATAACCAACTGATTTTTTTCTTTACTAGGGGAATGACCAGGAGACCAGCATCAAGGGAGCGGAGAGTGCGTGCCGGTGTATATGGTGTAATAAGCTCAGATAAATAAGTCCATATGTTAAAAGAAGAACCTTAAAATCAGCTCTAGCTTGCTCTGGGAGCCAGTGAAGAGAGGCCATGATGATGATTTAAACCTTCCTTCGCCTTTCCATTATGGTGTCAAATGATTCGAAGCTAAAGGCTAAAGAGCTGTCATAATCTGATTAGATTGAGTTATGTCTCAGAGCAACCACTGGAGGACAGCCGCACACTGACTTGCGTTAATGATAATAAAGTCCTGTTCTCTCTTTCCCTTCAGCCTCAGGGATGTCCTCTCCATTTTGGCGGTTTTATTCCCTCTGCTTGGCTGATTAAATTGGAATGCACATGGTTATTATATTTCATTGTTTACTATTTTAGTTTGGCACTTTTCTTTCCGTACGCCGCTGGGCTCACCTTGGCAACCAGTGCACCATTGTCTCATTAGCCTCATTAGATGTGAGTGTGTGTTACCATACTCGATACTGATGACGACTTAAATGGAAATATGTCTGCCTGAGAGCGATTTTATTTCTGGCACATGTACTGACGTCAAGTCTTCACCTCAAAAAAATGTCTCTGGTGGCTGTCATTCAATGTGAGACACAATTTTCCTTTTCTGCTCTTACCTGACACCCACCCACCCACACAATACAAGGCTACAATTATTTTCTTTCTCCTCTGGTATGATTCCATGTGTTTCACAATACATGCATGTCCCTGACTAAACTCACCATTGTGCGTTTTCTGTTCTTCTTTCGCTGGGGGCGTGAGGAGTGTGTGTAGGTTGCTGTCTCGTGGCAGTGTGAAGCTGCGGGGTTTCCCTCCCTGGGTTGCCATAGGAATCAGCCTCTGCCTCGCCATGGGCAACGGGACATTCCTCTGTGCCGGAAGAGTGTAAACGGCTCCGGCCATCATAGTCCCGCCGCTCGGACTGGGCTCAGCAAAGACGGCGTCCTCTGTAACGTCGAGAATAACAAGGAATAAGGCAGAGCAGTTTGCATTTTCTGTGTTCTGTTCAATCAAAATAAGCAACTATTGACCGCATCACACATTTTTCAGTATTGTACACAAAAGATGTATGCACAAATACAATTCACCAAACATGTATTAAAGAATATAACAATAAAAAAGTAAAGAAACAACTAAAAATATTCGAAATCCAACAAACACCTCTCCAGCAACTATTGTATTGATACATTTGGTGCACCATTTAATAATATCTTGTGTCAGCTAAATTCTCTATGGAGCAATGCCCTACTTGGAGGAAGACCACCAATCACACAAACTGTAAAAGTACTGCAGCAAGCATGACAACAAACCCACACAATGCATTTTTCAGTGTCAAATATGTGGATCAGATGCTTGACTCTGACCTGAATATAATGGTAACACATTAGAGGCTAAAACTCCCTATAAATAGTATCATTTAAAGCATTTTATCTAAAAAAAAAGTAAGATAGTCATCAGCTGGTTGGATCCATAAAGCATGTGGTGTATGAGTGTGTTACCTAGTGGTCCAGTTTGTAGGTAGTGCAGTCCAGCCTCAGTCAACGGTGTCTCAATCAGGTCCTGCCAGGAACGTCTCTGAGACGAGGAAGAGCGGCCCGGAGAGCCCGTCTCACTGCTGCCCCCTGCCGGACTGGAACGGTACTACAGGAACCAAATAGACAACTAGAACGTAGAAGTATTTTTCAGCAATATTACTCTTAACGTTACATGTGCAATATGTTTTTTTTCGGAGAGTTTTCTGACCAGAGGTGAGACTTTAAGAAGAAAAATCATCCATGTGTCCCCAGTGGATCATAGTAACTTTATTTTGATGTATATGCAAACATTGTTGCCTATGTCTTTTATTTGAATATGGATGCCAGGAAAAGTAACTACTGGGGATCCAAATAAACAACAAACAATCCAGAGGAAGAGGGCTCATTTCTCATTCATAACAGCACTATAGCAACAATAGTATTAGTCTTCGAAACTTGTGGATTTGGTAAATTTAAAGAATCATGAATAAATGAATAAATAAGACCCTCCAGTGGCTCCTCAAGTTTGAAATATTAATTATACCCAACACTACTGAAGGGTTGCAGGAACAAACATACTGAGACTTTACCTTCAGAGCCTTGCTCGCAATGGGGCTAAAAATGTACATTTTGTCTGGAACAAAAGCCATTTTAATAATTTCTAAGGTAATTAAAATCAAGAGTCCCTACGGGTAGGATGGATGTAATCAGCTAATTGTGTGCCACTTACATTACGACGTGACACTGTATGCTAATTTGTCATTTTAGCCTGAAACTCACAGAAATAAAGAAATCAAAATAAAGAGTGTTCATTCTCTGAATGTGGCAATAAGCAGCTGAATTGAATTGAAAAGGCAGTCATTCAAAAAACAAGTGTTAATTGGCATGAATATTCACAGCAAAATGAATGCAAATCAGGCCTAAGTTGTTAATATATAACGCGCACCTCTACAGCATCACATCTGTACTGCACGTCGCTGCTGCTGCTGCCCCCTGGTTTCCTCCCGCTGTGTGTGGTGCTTCCCCCTAGAGGACCAGGGTGGTACTGCGGCTCTGCAGCCACCGCGGGAGGCTCGCCGCAGAGAAAGTCCTCCTGGGAAGAGCGAGAACGAGATGTCTCGGTGGAAGACAGTCGAGTGGTCCGGCCTTCCAAAAAGGCACTCATCTAACATACAGAGAGGGAAGATGGAAAATGTGGCAGCCTTCAATTGACCGCCTAGTCTCATTCAATTGTATATATTACACTTAAAAAAAGAATTTCATCCGGCGAGAAGGCAGGGTGATGATTATATTAGTGTATGAGGGAGAAAGTAAGACACAGGAAGAGTAAGAATAAGTAATGAGTGTTTGTAGAATAGGCAAACTATTTATTACAAGCATTTTCAGATCATAATTCCTGTGTGTTTCTGATTATTTAAAATAAAACAGTGCTGTAATAGCAGTTGTTTTAGCTTTTCATTTTATCTTAGGCTAAAAAAATACAAGACATTTAATGTGGAGCAAAGCAGCGTGAAGGCCAATTATAGCATCAATTATACCAAATTTAGCCGCACCACTCCCTGCAGGCTAAATTAGCAAAAACTTTAACCGTTAAAATGAATTGCGGCGGAGCACTGAGCGTGATTGTTGCCTTCAAGTACAGCATGTACTTTATATGAGTGTGTAATATAGCTGTGTGTGTGTGTGTGTGTATGTGACTCACTGATGGAGGCCGTGGGTAGGTATCATATGGAGGTGGGGGACTGTCCTGTTTGGGGCTGGAGGTGGTGTCCTCCTCATGTTCACTCTCACTCCAGTAATCTGCAGGAAACCCACACAAAGACAGTCAGAAACACCATCCATTCACCCATCCATCCACCCATCCATGAATACTATATAAGTATAAGTGCAATAGGAATAGCAGTATTAGAGCCTAATGTTCAATCAGAATTACAACACAGCTATCAATGTGCAGCGTATTGAAGTTAAACATAACATACGGATCCATCCATCCATCCATGAATACTATAAGTGCAATAGGAATTGCAGTTTGGTACATAAAGACAATATCCTTGGCAACCATCAGCTGAAGTGCCCGTCAGCAAGTCACTGAATGAACCCCCTCACCCTGCTCCTGGCGTATCCTCTCTCGCTCGGCGTAGCCCACAGCGGCCATGTTGAGACGACTCAGCCATCTAACAGAAAGGAGGAACACCCAGCAACAGAGAATCACGATTATATTACAGTATCTCAAAAACAATCACTTTCAAATAGTTTGGATTTCGCTTATTTGCTTTCTTGCCGAGAGTTAACTGAGAAGACTAATACCACTCATATCTGTCAAGCCTGGAGCCAGTTAGCTTAGCATAGCTTAGCATAAAGACTGGAAACAGGGCGATACAGCTAGCCTGGTATTGTCCAACTACTGTATAACAAATCTGTCTACCAATGATGAACATGTTATATCTTGTTTGTTTAAATCTGTATAAAAACCAAACTACAAATTGGGGTTTTAAAGCCAGGCTAGTTGTTGCCCCTGCTTCCAGTCTATATGCTCTGATAATCGGCTGTTGCTTCTTCTCATCTAACTACTTTCTAAATGTCTAATAGACTTATTTCTCTTTAAAAAAAAAAACAGTAAAAACATTCTTATTGTTTCCGCTGTGATTCAACCTATTAGAGGAATTTTGTAAAATACCCAATTGAAACGCAATGAAAACATCTATTTCTGATGTTTTAACAAAATCCTTTGTGCAGTAACAAAATGATTATGTAAATGACAGCACAGTTTGGGAGAGCCTATGCACAGGTCAAAGTTTGAGCCTCTATGGAAATATATCTTGCAAATTATGTTTTTCATACACATCACTGCCCGAATAAAAACAGGCCTTTATTTTTTATCATCAAATAAAACACAGTTGCTTTGTGCTTTGGGGATCGTAAACAGGAAGCTGCACTCCTGCCACCCAGCAGGGAGTTTGCTCTTCTGCGTAACCTTCCTCCGTGTTTACCTGTTCATGTCATCCACTCCATCTGCTGCAAAGTAGAAACTCTTGACCTTGGGGTGGCATGCTTTGAAAGCACTAGAGAGAAATGGGGGGAATAGTGGGAGTTATTTTTGCAGAAAAAAAGCATTTATACATCATTGCATATAAACTGCACATGGAATAAACATTAAACACAGAAATATGCACTAAACAGCAAAGTAAAGTTTTTAAAGGTCCCATGACAGGCTGCTTTTTGGATGCTTTTATATAGGCCTTAGTGGTCCCCTAATACTGTATCTGAAGTCTCTTTCCTGAAATTCAGCTTTGGTGCAGAATTACAGCCACTAGAGCCAGTCCCACAATGAGCTTTCCTTAGGATGTGCCATTTCTGTGTCTGTAGCTTTAAATGCTATTGAGGAGGAGAGAGGGGGGCAAGGTGGAGGGTGGGGGTGTAGCCTTGACCAACTGCCACTTTGCTTGTTTGCAAGCCATGATGTCTCTCTCTTTCTCATGGGCGGGCCAAATTCTCTGGGCGGGCAAAGCAGAGAAAGGGGAGGTAACCTTGCTCTTTATGACCTCATAAGGAGGAGATTCCAGATTGGCCCATCTGAGCTTTCATTTTCTCAAAGGCAGAGCAGGATAACAAGGGCTCGGTTTACACCTATCACAATTTCTAGCCACTGGGGGACTGGCTGGGGGAACTCATATTAATGTTAAAAAACCTCATAGTACTGTGAGTAAGTGAAATTTTCATGCCATGGGACCTTTAACGTGCACTTACTACTTCTTGCGACATTCACTAGCCCGGTCGATCTTAAACTCTGGAAGACTGACGAAACCCTCTGCCTTCTCATCCTGAAAGAAAAATTAAAGATATCAAGAGAAATACTAAGTTAATGGGACGTGTGAATTAAGGAAAATTCCAGTTTATTTCAATGTGATTTATTTCCCATACATGTGACTATTGTGACTCTATGGGTCATGCCACCTTTGCACTCGTAGTGGAGAATCAGGGAAACGAGGACTCGATCAGAACAATGTACTCATACCGCTGTCCAAACAAACATGATTTTTAGATGAATAATTTCACTTGTCTCAGAGCTTGATCGAAAAGTCACCGCCTGGAACGGCCATGATGACTTACTACAGATCGGGGTACATCCGGGTCAGTTTGTTTACATGTGTGAAGCAGTAGTTAATAGAAAGCATTTATTATGTAACCTAAAACCATGCTAGCCGAGTCTCTGGACTGGACTGGAATCTAACAACTCCAGTATGTATTTTCGGAGCAATGAGCCTTCGGAACAGTGGGATTTTGTTTTCGGGATGACGGGTCGTCGGACTAATGGGCTTTCGGTCCAGTGGGACATTTTTCGGACTATTGGGGTTTCGGAATAATTGGCCGTCGGACCAGTGTGAAGTCCCCCTTAGTTTAGTGTTAGCATGCTAACATTTGCTAATTGGCACTAAACACAAAGTACAGCTGAGTCATTCGTTTTTCAGGTATTTGGTTATAAATTGAAGTACTGAAAAGAAGTGAAAATTTTGACCTAAAGTCACTATTTTGAAGAAACAACTCACACATCCAAAAATTCTTCTGTGCAGGTGCGTTGGAAGATAACAAACTTGGAAACAAAGGAACAAATCCTGCACTCTGCTCTTGCTATAGCGCCATCGTTTATTTACAAAAAAAAACGTTTCAGT
Source organism: Sander lucioperca (assembly GCF_008315115.2). NCBI lineage: Eukaryota > Metazoa > Chordata > Actinopteri > Perciformes > Percidae > Sander > Sander lucioperca. The sequence continues at coordinate 8,322,729 of NC_050195.1, read as the reverse complement.
CCCTCCATACCTTCATCACTCTTGATGAAGGTCCGGAGAGACCGATACGTTAGTTTTTTGTAAATAAACGTTGATGCTATAGCAAGAGCAGAGTGCGGGATTTGTTCCTTTGTTTCCAAGTTGTGTTTGACCTAAACTCACAAAAAATCACAAATGTCAACCTCATGGTGGCGATAGCTAAAAGGTCAGGGGACAGCCACATTTACTAGGATTCATCCTCTAGGATCTGTGGATTTTTGTAACAGATTTCATGCCAATTCATTTAATAGTTTCTGAGATATTTCAGTCTGGACCAAAGTGATCCTAGACCCTAAACCCTGGCCGCTAGCATCGCTAAAGACCATGAGGTTTGACTTTGAAACATTTTAAAGACTTGAGAGAACTTAAACTTGACACAAATCTAAGCTAAAGTCAGGCTGAAATCTCCTTTGCCTACTTCTACTCCAGTCAAAGTCTTCCTGTAGCAGTAATATTCTAGCGTTAAAGGTGCTCTAAGTGATGTCATGCGTTTTTTAGGCTACAACATTTTTTGTCACATACAGCAAACATCTCCTTGCTATCCACGAGCTGCCTGTCCCCTGAACACACTGTAAAAAAAGTGGTCTCTGTAGACAGTCCAGGCTCCACAAACAGCAACAAAACAAACTGTGCCAACCTGCACCACCAAACATAACAAAAAGTATTTCAGCATTCCAGCCAATAACCGACAAGATGGATTTGGGGGTGGGGGTTGAGGGGGTTAGTGCACGGAAGCACGGAATGGAGGGGGAGGGGACGGGATGAGGAGGAGGGAGGGGCGAGCTAGCCTTGTTTTGTTTGAATACTTCGAACGTCAACAAGAAGTGATGTCACCCAACATCGCTTAGAGCACCTTTAAGCTCGACTTCAGGGTAACTTGACACATTGTCTTTTTTACAGAACCAACATAACTATCACAAAAACTTGCTCCTTAAGTGCTTGCTTAAATTACAGCAAGTACAGATTATGACAAATGTCATCATTGGCTCTTTGTCCCAGATACTGTTTTAAACACAATGAAATATGTTAAACTTTTTGGGATGCTGAAATATTTTTTTAGTGACAATAAAGATTCAGATAAGAGGCTGAAAAAGGCGTAAAAAAGGCGTACAAAAACGCACCTCCTCATTGATGTACCAGTACAGGCAGTTGTCCTTCAGAACAAACCAGTACTTCTTCCATTTCTGAGAAAAGTAACCCTTTGCATCTCTCTTTCTCCACAGCCAGCCCTCGCAGTCTCCTCTGCCCAGCGCCTTGCAGGAAACACGCCTCCGACTCAGGGAGGCCAAACTTCGTCCTGGAACAACACGGAGGAAACGTGACAGACAGTGAGTTATAAAATCAGAAAACTGAAAGAAAGCATGAGTTGAAAGCAAGAAACATTGTCATTCAAAAGGTGCTTGTAAGTGCACGCTCACAAAATGCCACATCCTAATGTTGCAATAAATCTTGACAGCAGTTCATTCCCTGGATTTGACAGAACGCTGCTGCACTGCGGTAAGGTAAGAGGTGTTTAAAGAAAATTGGCTGTTCCTTCTGGCATAAAAGCCCTGTAATATTTTTTTTCACAACGGGCTTCTCATTAGAGATTACCGGGGAAACTTGGCTCCCAGTCGAGGGCCGCCAAGAAACTTTTATTATGCTGTATCAAAAGTCTTACGACTTTAAAGGGGGTGCAATTCAATATTCCATTTATTTCTGCAGCAATGGAAAGTGCAGCGTACAGTATATCTCTAAAGGAAACAACTCTATACTCTCTACACAAGGAAACTTGTCTAAAGAGAATCTGCAGACCATTTACAAGTTATATTCTCTGATATAGAGAAAACGTTACATCCTGAAAATGTACAAAAGTGCTTTTCTATTTTCACTTCATTCTCTGTGCAGCAGCTGCAAACTGATGCCTGATGATACCATCACCAATTTAATTTCTGCTTTTAGGAGAGAAAATGGCGATAGCCTCAGCCATGGACCAAAAGGAGTAACTAATATTTCATTACTTGTTTGATAAGGGCGCTACTAAAACGATCATTAAATCATCATCATTACATTCATTTTCAAACTTTGGTTTAACTGCTGTAAACAAACAAAGCTGTCGCCCGAAAAAAGTGCAGATGGAGCTAAAGCTTTCGGAGCTTCATGCGATGGCAGATGGTGAAATAAGTAAAAGAAAATCCATTCCAACATGTTGATCCTCGTTAGTGTGGTGAAAGAAAGAAAGGAAAAAGCTTTGGTCAAAGAGGCAAAGACACTGATGCCAGGGAGTTGGAGAAAAGACAAATAGGAAGTGAAATCACCTCAACAAGAAGAAGCAGAAGCATTTAATGGATTTGACATTATAATAAACACTTTCTCTGATTAAAATGAGAGAAAAAATACCAATCGTCTGAACTATGGTCTCATTTGTTTAAAGAAATAAAACAAAACGTCTAGGTATGCATGTGTTAACAAATACTGCATATTACAATTGTAATGCTCTACAAAGGAAATGTGACCAACACATAGTAGTTTTCATCTTTCCAGTAACACAAAGCGATGCTATATGACCGGATTTTCATCCGTACAGTATAGAGTGAACAGAAGGAGCCAGGACAGAGGAAAGCTGCTTCGCCTGCAGTCCTGTCTGGACTCGTGAAAATCGGAGAAATTAGCATGATGTGTTAAAATGCAAATACAGCGGCCTCTGCACCAAAATGTGTGAAAAATGTCATTTTTTTCCCCCCGACACTGAAATGATTCTGTTGCAGAGACTTAGTAAGTAAGAAGTTAATAACCTGACAAGTCCAGAAGTAAAAAAAAAAATCCCTACTCGTGGGATATAGAGCGCTGCGGTCAGTGAAGATAGTTTTTATTCATATCTCACCACAGTCATTAAACACAACATTGTGACTGATTAGGTTACCAACCTGCATCTTTTCACCTGTGCATAAACCTTAAAAATGACCAAAACAAAATGCGCTAAAGGCACTAATATGACTGAAACACTGCTGTGCTGAAACGATCAGTCAATTAAACAATTAGTCATTATAAGGAAAATAAATCAATAACAATTTTGATACATAACTAAACATTTACAGCGTTTATTAAGCGAAACTTTCAACTATTAGCAAATTCCAGCATTCAAATGGGAAGATTCACTATGTTCCTCTGTTTTACATCAATGTAAATTGATTTGTTTGTTTTTTTAGGTTTCAGGCAGTTGGTTGATCATCGAGTTTTGGGAAATTGTCAGGGCCATTTGTCACTTTGGCGGGCCTTTTGATAGATTAAAAAAAATGACTACTGATCAACACAAATAATAGATAATAGTCATTAGTTGCAGGCCTAGTCCAGAAAACACATCTCTAACTAAATACAAAACACAAATAATAAGTCATTATTGTCTATTGTCAGCCCTATGTACCATGTTATTGACTGATACTGAATAAAGGGTTGTATAATAGGACCGTGTGTAATGAAAGAATCATGATGGTCAACCAAAAATTAAATATTAGCAAAATACGAACCTGCACTGACAGAAAACCCATCTCTGTCTAGAAGAATAGTCACTAGTTTTCTAAAGAAAAGGCAATATTATTTAACTGTGAATTCAAAGGGATATTCCTGGAAGGAAATATGTATTTTGGTGCTTAATATGAGGGAAAATGCAGAAGCTGTGTTCAATGGAGCATTTCTAAATGTTAATGTTTAATAAGTTGCTACCATGAGAGTCTTTTAGTAAATGCACAGCAGGTCTAGCTGCACATGCAAAATATTACAGTTGTTAAAAATTGACTTTTCATTGAAGTAGGAGACTTCTTGCATTCTGCATTGATAAAATGAGCAATATTTGCATATAATATTTGCATATTATTCTAGACTAAGCGTATCTGGCTCAAATTAATATGCAAAGCAGAATATTGTAATGTCTTAAAATCGTGTCTGGATGGGAAATGTGTCTACGGGCAAGAACACAATGAAGAATTAAGTTTCCAATAATAAAAGAATAATGAATGGATTTATTTGGGTTAATATGGAGCCTGTTAGTTAATGGAAATTCTTCTGGTTCTGCCTATGAACACAAAATAACCAATTCAAAGTCTATAATTTGTACCGAAAAACATGTTTTTTTCCTTGAAACTTTCTAGCAAATTACAGACCCATAAAATGAAGTGCTACTGAGATAATTGGTTCAACTGAAGCAGCAGCTGCTCTCGCATTTTTTGTACAATGTCCATTAGCACAGCGTAACTGAGAGAAGTGTGTTGGACTGTAACGGCAACTCGTAAAAAAAGAAAAAGGAAACCAAACAGGTGGCTTCTCTGCTTACCTTTATTCTTCTTCCTGTTCTTTGACTGCAGAGAGGAGGCCTGCTGGTATGTCTGAGAGCGGGTTGGAAAGAAGAGAAGAAGAGGGAGGGTGAGATGAGGACAGAGCAAGCTGTCAGGATGAATCAGTGGCCTTTGTTTTGCTGCAAAGAATCTTGGGATATAAAAGATGACAGAGGAGAGGAGGCAGAAGACACTTGAATACAAAGGGAAACACTCTTTCCCTCATTATCTCTTTCGTACACAGACGTGCACTTATGCTGGGGTGGAAACATGGACCTCATGGAGGACTTTGGTGACTGTCACACCTCTAAACATAGAATAAAGGGACAGGAAGGGAGGGGTGGCACAACAGGGCATCCAGGTGATGGAGGAAAAGAGAGAAAATAGAACGAGCTCAGGGGCCTCAGGGATTAAAACAGAACATTTCAGTGAGCAAAATGTGAAGGACAAACATCTAAAAGAGGGGTTTTTAAGATCTGTATGGGCTACAACTTGAGCCTCATTTTTTGTTTACATTTTGGTAAACTGGCACCATTAATGCCATACATAATGCATTGAAAGTAATTAGCCTCAGGAGTGCCTGTTTGCAGTGCACCCATGGATGTACAGACAAGTATCACTGGATTACTTTGATACTGAAGAAAACTTAAAAATGTGATGTTTCTCAGGCAAGTTCTGGAGTCTTTTTTTCTATGATTTTATGGACATTTATTTGTGACGGACATTGGAGATAACGTAAATGCCATTTGAGATGTGACCTCTCTCGACAGGTCATATGGGGCACCAGATCAGCTCTGATGTCACGATATGACACGCCAGAGCCTGGAGCTCGGCTATTCACAGCCCCACGCTCAGCCAAGACAGATGACATGGGCCCGCCCACACCCACTGATACGCCATCTGCCATCGCAGCACCCGTGCACACTGTAAACACTCACGCACATGGAAACACATTTAATTTCCAAAGAGATGCTGTCAAAATGTATAAGGTCACTGTCTGGACCTGAGAGCTCAGACGGACAGGCAGGGCAGACAGATGTCATGGAAGTTACAGGGGGTAATAACGAGTCAGCATTCGCTCGGATTACACTTCACTACTTTTTCATCATGGCTAAAAGCTCAAATGTTGTTGCTCAAATGAGTCCTGGTTGCATCAGAACAAATCAGAGAGGAAGCAGAGTGTTACCTCATTTAACTAGTGGAAGTTGACGGGGAAGTCAGAGGGGTTTCGTAACCTTGATTGATCCACATTTTGCAGCTATAGAATGCAATCTATCTGCAACTTAAGGAAGAATGAGCTGTATTTTTCACCCTTCAAGTGCTGGTAGTACCTTTCTTTATCAAGAGAAGATCAATGCCACTCTTACGTCTGTACATTAAATATGTAGCTGCAGCTAGTTAGCTTAGCTTAGCATAAAGACTGGAAACAGGGGGAAACAGCTAGTCTGGCTCTGTCCAGGGGTAACAAAATCTGCCTACGAGCACCTCTAAAGTAACCTGACGAGCCAGATGGTTTGTTACTTAGAACCCTCTAAGAAGCCGTCATTGGAAACTGTTTGGAAAAGGGCAGGCACTTTCAAAAAAATACCTGGCAGGTGACTGGATGAACCACCTGTCTATCACATCCACCATTGTTGTTTAGAACGAACAGTTGTGACCATCACGCACACCTAAACCACGCCCGTAGCTGCTTACTGGACGCTGATTGATTCGGTTGCTGCTGTTCGGACACACATTTTTAGCCTAACAGGTGGATTTTTCGCGTGATGTGTGATCCGGCGATTATCACACGATCTCGTGATAAGAGGTGAGAATCCATCTGCCGTGCGAGGAAACCTCTGAAGCTCACTAATAAATATGCTAAATATTGTTTGTTTGATCCGTACAAAAAGTTCTTGGCCTAGCTGATGTAAATAAAACATATGTTGAGGAAGAGACAAAATGAGTGACTTACGTGATAAATGGAGGCCGGGTCTCTCGGTGGAGAATTTCTTTGATTTGTCTGGAGGACGTAGTGGGAGGGGCTTTGGCTGTGGTGGCTCCGCCTTTTGGCACGTTTGGCCGTGTCATTGGTCCGTTTGCCCGGGCGAGCTGTGTGGGAGGAGTAGTCATCAGAGCCGGTCCTCTCGTCCACGCCGGACAGTCCCACGTAACGCATCAGTGACGCTTCTGTGAAATCATCCAATCAAATACATACAAACATCAAGGGTGAGTTAAAACCTTTACCTGTAGCTTAAGTGCCCACATTAGACTTATAATAATTGTGTCTACAGTATCTTGTGGTATTGATCTTCTCTGTTATATGTTCTGCATCAGCTAGTCTATCAGGAGTCTTAGTGGGTTAATTAGAGACTACATTAAAGACTAAGACTAAATAAAAACAAAGTGCTAAAAGATCACATCGCTCAAAGATTCATTAATATTAAATCATAGTGTTAAAGAGAAAAAAAAAAAGACTTTGACCTTTAATCACGGAATCATTATTGAGCTAATCAGTTATTCTTAAAATAACAGTACGAATATCTGTAAAGCCTTCGGATGTGATCAACTGGAAAATGCACAATGGTAATTACAGTTGTTTCATGCCCTTTAGTTTTAGCACCAATATCAGGCTGATTATGGAAAATGTGCAAAAAGTCTGCCCATTGTTTCTATCTGAACAACAACTGGCTTCCAAAACAACGTGTATGCAACATCAAATGAGCATTCTTTCATCTGCCTCCTCTATGGTGTTTTGGTTTGGGTTAAGGTAACCAAAAGATCACGGTCATGCACCCCCCCACCCCCCACCTCGGACAAGTAGACACAAATGTCCTTCTTGGCAATTGACGGACTTTATTAAAAAGGTACCTAGTGGAGTTTTTGACAACTAGCGAGCACTATGCAGCAATGCTTTTTACTGTTTGTATTACACACGAGTTTCACGCTATTCCACTTATTATTTTTTTATTTAACTGTTCTGGGACCGTAAACCATGAGTACTCTGTGTAAAAGAAAGAAATTCGGATATGTTACATGGGAGCCTGCCTATAATCCCCTTTATATATGAAGATATAAAGGTGAGTGAGCCGGCGATTTGACAGAGAGGGCAAATTCACCGTGGAGTAAAGTGTACAGTGATGAGTGAGGGGTCTGCAATTTGAAGTAAACCTTAAAGCTCCATGATACACAGCATCCAAAATCTGAAGACACTTTGATGGGGCATTCATATACAACAGATCACCATAATCAATAATAGAGAGAAATGTGGCATCGACTAGCCTTTTTCTGGCAGACACTAGGTTCTGTATATGAAGCTTAAAAGAAAGGTGATCATCAATTAAAAATCCTAAATATTTATAAGATGAAACGACCTCATTGTTTTACCCTGATCAGTAACAATATTCAGGTCTAACTCATTCTTCCTTGAATTTGAAAAGACCATTACTTTGGTTTGTAAGCATTCATATGCCTTCCTAATGGTAGCTGCACAACAATAAATATTATACAGTGTGTGTATATATATATATATATATATATATATATTTAATTATTGCCAGTTGCTGGTGGTATCAGGGCAACAAACGTAGCAATGTGCCAACAAAGGCATTGAAGAAGAAGAAGAAGATTGCAAGCAAGCAAACATCGATGTAAACAATGCACAATTTAAAATATTTAAAAAAAATTTGTTTGATGGAGGAAGGAAATGCACACATTTGTCTGGCCTCAGGATTCCACATGCTTAAATTCCGCAGCCTTCTTTTTTTTACTCTCCCAAGTTGCAACACTGAAAGCTAACCGTTTTTTGGAACATATCCAGTTAATTATCCGAATGTATAGTAATAAATGAAAGGCACAAACTGGGACTAGTTGATAGCTATCTTACAGCTAATGTCTGTATAGTTGGTACACTGGCTCTTTGGGGGGTTAATAAACATGTGTGGGACGTCACCCATTGGATTGATTGGATGTTTTATTCATAAAATAGTGATGCCGTGGCGGCAAGAAAAATGAGGATGATAGCAGCTAGCAGCTGACCTGATGACAGCAAGGGCCACAGGTTAAGAGGTCCCAGAGGTTTGGCCTACTAAGTAGCCTGCCTACAATTTTAAGCGAGAACAAAAATACAGTTTTTATACAGACTTTTGTATACATTATATATTCTAGTGTATTATCATAATTTGTTTAACATGTGCAAATATTTTTTTTTTTTACCTCAACCTCAAACCAGATAAAGACTTCTGCACCCCCTGTGATCTTTGCCGCCCCCCTGAGGGGTCCCCGGACCCCAGGTTGGGAACCACTGCCCTAAAGCATACCCTGCTATATCGTCTAGTTTACTCTAAATGGGAATATAATTTACAAAACGAACAACAGTCTGTATTGAATAAGACTTGAAAATAGGGATTGAGACCATAAAGTTATTAGGAAAATGTTTACGGAGGTAATAAATCAAGTGAGAAGTAGGGTCATTTTCTCATACACCTCTATACAATCGGACTTCTCTTTTGTAACTTCACTTTTCAGGTTGCCGCTTGTGCTTCCCAGAAAATCATTGGTTGCTTGGAACAACCAGTGTAAACATGTAGTATTGTACCAAGTTTTATCAAAATGAAAACATTATTTTTTGAGATATGTTTGGTGGACTGATGGATCCCCAGCATGTGTTGTCATGTCAGGGACAATAATTATGCTGTGAGAGAACATGTCCAAGCATGTGTGTGTGAGTAAATCTGTATGACTTGAGTGTTTATTACATTTGTTCTGGTTCACTGTTTTTAAGTCTCTTCCATTTTATTTATTTTTTATTTTTATTTTTTATTATTATTTTCTTCCTCTTCATCGCTCCCCCGGGTGGAGGAAACTCAGGTTTCACCAGCTTTCTCTCCTCACAGTTCCCACCCTGTCCTCCCCTGGTTGCTAGGCAGCGGCCAGAGGAAAGTGAGACACTGAGAAGAGCTGCTGTCAGCGTCGCCATGGCAACTGCGTGAGTGATTCAGGTGCAGGTCAGGGAGAATAGTCTTTTTTTTCCTGTTTCTGCCTCCTCTCATACCTCATTTTCTCCCTCCTCCTCCTCCTCCCATCTCTCTCTCTTTTATTCTTTCTCCCTTCATGCCTGCCTTTCATTTTCTCTCCCTTTGTACTAACTGTCTACCTTACCCTTTTTCCTCTCCTTCTCTTCTCATCCCCTCTTATTTCATTTCTCTGTGATGCTAATCACAGGGAGAATTAGAGGAAAGGGATGGAGGCGCATTGACACACACACACACACACACACACACACACACACACACTGATCTCTTCGTAATACAGAGAGACGGGGAACATTTAACTGAATCTAACAGGCTCTTCGGGAGGTGCACACACACATACGCACTCCACACGCCAGCACTCACCTCTGCGGCTTTCTCTGTTAAGCTTGGCTGGATCTTCATAGTCGCCCACCCAGTTACACTCCACAGGCATGGAGATGGGCCTCAGCCTGCCTACAAGTACACACAATTACAAAACCTAATATTCTCCCTAGAGTTTTTATATTCTGATATGTAGGATTCTTGCAAAGTTTTTATTTATTTGATCCCCGTTGTAAAGAGCTGTATCGCTTTCTGAAACTTTTTATTGACCGCCTCGGGCTGGCAGGTGGATTCCCAGCCTCATGATTGTTTTTTGAAGTGGTTCAACACAGCAGAATGAGATTGAAGTCTCTTTCTCTCATCACAAGAGCGTACCATATGTAGGCGTGGTGCAGTACACGGGCTCCTCCTCTTCTCGCCGGCGAGACTCTTGATCCAGGAAGGAGTTTGGTGACTCAGAGCGCTTAGCAACGCTGACGCCAACGTGGTTACGAGATGCCTCATCTCCAGGCAAGGCTCCTGTCTCATCTCTATGGCAACAGCAGAGGCAGATGGTACAATTGTACATCAAAGTCGAAGCACCTCTTCGCTGTCACCAGTTTCTACTTTCTGAGAAAAAAGAAAAGACTGTACCTGGGCATGTATGGCTCAGCGGGGGGAGGGGGGATGTAAAGGTCCTGGATGGCGGAGCTCTTGGTGGGTGTGCCTGAGGGTGTGGCCGAACTGCTGCCTGGGCTTCTAGTTGGCTGCAGAAAGCAAAAGAGGATATATGGTTAAGGCAATTAATCTTTTCTTTATTTATTTTTTTTTACAGTTTTTTTGAGATCTTTAATGACTTGAATGGATTAGTTATTTTTATGGTTGATTTGGATATTTATTGTCCCATGAGGGAGATTTGTTTTCACAGTCTGTTTCATGCGCATGGCAATATACACGGACAAATACATCAACAGATAACATAAAGACAGGTATACAGACACATTAAAACAACCACATTTACAATGACACCGGATCTATACAAAGTCAGCAAGATAGTTTGTTCAGCAGTGCTATGGCAGAAGCGGCAAAACTTGTCATTGACAATGGTGAGGGCAAGGCGTGGGATGGCTCATTTGTTCAAAGGTAAAATCTTATTTTATGATCGCTTACAATAACTGTTTTCATTTTGTGGTGAAGTCTGGGCAGTTGCCTCCAGACCATGGGGCAACAGAATGTTTAGGTGGTCCATAAATAAGGTGGTGGATCTCATTAATATATTTAGGGCCCTATCTTGCACCCGGCGCAGCGTGGCGCAAAGCCCGACTCAAGTGTCTTTGCTAGTCGCCGATGCAGTTGTCAGTTTCCCGTCCAGCACCCACGTTGTTTAAATAGCAAATGCACCTGTGCCCATCTTTGCGCCCATGGGCGTGCTGGTCTTACAGATGTGTTCAGGTGAATTCTTGCCGTATTGCTATCTTGAGGCGGCGGAAAGGGATCGCGCCATTGACCAACAAAAACCTGGTCTAAAGTCAATAACGCAGCATTTCATTGTTTTTTTTAACAGCAAATTAGTAAAATGCGACTGGGCTCGTGCAGAGCGCGCGCACACTATGCTTGTTACACACACACACACACACACACACACACACAGGGAAGCACAGCAGCACACAAACATGCAAAAGATAACATATACAAATATTACGGTGCAAATTTGTCATCATAATAGCAATGTGCCAAGGTACAAACACGCCTGGCTTTTAAAGGGAATGGGAGATGACACTCTGATTGGTTTACTGCATCTTACGCTCAAAATACACCTATGAATGAAAATGAAGACACTAAGTACAACCCTTTTGAACCATGCGCCCGGCGCACGGACCCTTTTTTGCGCCGTCAAACTAGCAAAAGTGGATTTTGCTAAACGCACTTGCGCCAGGCACTTAACGCTGTGCACTTAGATCGTTAAATAAACTGTTTGTATGCAAGATAAAGATAACAATACGATATACAATATAACTACAAGTCATTTGCTTCAATGTCACGTAAATAACAAACTCTAGCCGTTAATTTACCATAGTGGCAGTTGGCGTGTTGTGAGTGTTTACTGCAAATTAGCTACAGCAATTATATTGCTAGGATTGTGGCAACATCATTAAAAAGAAAGGCTAAAAAGATGGAGGTAAGAAACACCAGCAGTCAGACAGTCATACAGGTTTTAAACTAATCCCCTGAGTTAGCTGAAATGGATTACACACATTGTCCCTTGTAAACATTCGTCACAGTTTGGTGAGTACAACAAGAAGCAACCCAGTCTCCCAAAAGTTACCTTTATATACAAATTTGCAACAGCAAGATGAAAGATACATATCAACATACCAAAACTTTTGAAACCAAGTCGTAAAAATATCTGTAAAATGTTGATTCACGACGTGTTTCATTTGTTTTCCCTACATTATCTGCTACATTAACATCTTTATTGTGATGTTAAGGCGGAGACAGGATGCGTTTACAGTGAGTGTTTTTGTTGTCAGGATCTTGCACATGCGTCCTAATGAAAATCTGTGCGTTACAAGAAAGTGACGGAAAAACATATTTGCAGGCAGGTTTTCAAAGTGCATTAAAATCAAATGGTAAAATCAAAAAGTATGGACCTAATTCTAAGAAGACAGGGTTAACAAAAAAGTTGTAATAAGCAAAACATTATCTTTGGTCACACATAACAAAACTGTGATGGAGGGCACGAAAAACTGTTTTCCTCCTGATTGTGTAGATAGTCAGTGTTAATTAGGGAGATACATTTCATAATTGGGGGGTGCACTGGGAATGTGGTTGGAGAGTGCCATCAATTTTCCCTTCACATCCATTCCAGTGTGTTTCAGCTGGCAAACAACACCACGCTGAGCCACAGAATCCTGACCTAATTACATGCTGTGGCTGCAGTCGTACAGGGAGTGTGAATGCTGTGGGGAGTTATGTGGGCCAGCGCAGTGCTTTAATAAAGTCTATAAAAGGTAAAGCCGGTCCCACCTGCAGAGCGAGGGGTTTCCAGCGCATGTTCTTCAGCAGAGCAGGGGCCGAGCTGAGCGTGCTCTGTGGACGCTTCTTCAGGGTCAGGGACACCACGCCTTTATCGGCCCTCAGCGAGCCGACCAGGTTACGTAACTGCCAGCCCACCTGTGGACGGGAGAGAATCGAAGCATCCAGTTATCATCATCTGGATAATGAACAACACAATCGCAGCATTATATTTATATTCAGCCTGTAGTTTGAATTCTGTCCACGTCGTGATTGGATCTCGCTTGTTGAGCCTTCTGTGCAAGGCAAGTGGGTGTGGAGGTGGTAAGTCTATCTATAGAGCTTTTATGTGATGTAACCTGCCCTCAATTTGAAAACAAATGTATCTTATCATATATATATATATATATATATATATATATATATGCTTTTTTAGCCATAGTTTTCACAGAACCATGCCAACACAAAAAAAATAAAAATGGCTACCATAAAGGTCACCAGAACTTTATTTTTCTTGTTGTTCATGGCTCTCACTTTGACCTTTTAGTCATTTGTGCTTTGTGAACAGAGGAACTTTTTAATTAAGGCAAACACACTAGCTTAATTGCATTTACTGGATTGACCTGAGATCTGATCATAATGCAAGAGGAGGTGCAGAGGAGGATCTGATTACAATTATTGTGATGCATGCTGCGTGCATTTTCACCTTGTAAAAGTAAGGGCACAATCTGCAGTATAGATAGTATAGATGTAAACAGACGGGTCGCCCTACCACAACAAGGCCTAGATCAGAGATCTTCAACAGGGGGCCGGGACCCTCAAAGTTACTGCAGGGGGGCCCCAAGTTATTGTTTAAAAAGTTAATAAATCTGAAAATATACATAAACATGAGTCCAACATATTATTAGCAAAGATAAATCTGCCTATTTGTGATTTGTTTTTAAATTTACACAACACTGATGACAGGCATATCGGCGTGGGTAAGGTAGCCATTAAGGTAGCCATCCAGAGATACTGTTACTGTAAGCTTAAGGATTCACTGTGCTACATGTATGTTTACCAATAAAACATTATGCATAATATATGAATGTCAATAATTATTTTAATAGCTTAGTATTGTATGCACCACAAAAAGTTATGTGTAAAGGCTTTAGGCCACCCTACATGTTATTGTAGGCCCAGGTTAATATGCAACTCAATTTCATACAATATGTAGTGGGTGGGTCCCTGCTCTGTCTCTCTTTCAGATAAGGGGTCCTGGGCCTAGCAACTAAATCTCACTGTTAAAAGCTACTGTTTAAATTAATCTATTCTGACGATAAACTTGCAATAACTTTTTTTTCAGCAGAAACAAGCTGTGAACACACCACCGTCATATTATCCTTTTTCCCTCAAGTTGATGTGTCGAACTTGTTAGCCACCTAACGAATTTAAGTCCAATATTTACTCTCTTTTAGCTCCACCAACTCCTGAGGGAAATATCTGGCTCTTTAGCCACTAAATGTTCCACTATGTTTACCAGATAGTCCAAGTCTTTGTCTGCTGTTGTGCTGAGCAGGTAGTTGGTGTTTAGCTGAAAACGGCTTTAAAAAATGTTGCTAAAGTATGAGAGCATTGAGAGTGAACCAGCACAGTAGAGTTGCAGGCCAGAAAAACCAAAACAATGAGCTGAAAGACACTAAAAGGCTGAGTGGAACTTTGGATTCGTCATTATGACATACAGTATACACAGACATTGACATTAAGAAACCCACCACAGTCTGATGATTGACTTGAATGACTTCATCTCCAGCATGGATCTTCTTACAGCGGTCAGCTGGAGACTACAGAAGGCAGACGGAAGAGAAACAGACGACTATGAATTGATCCGAGTTTATTGATCGCCACATACCAGTGCAGGCGGGCAAGTTGTCCCACAAACTGTACTTCAACACGGTGTAATATAACAGAAGGTATGCCTTGCAGAGTCATCCCTATGGAATCTGATGCGCTGTTATGGATCCAAACGTTGTAGGTATTCTGGGTAAGAATCGGTTTTCTATACACTTCAACCCCATGGGCGTTGGGGAAATCCACCTTATTAGTGTTTGTGGGAAATAGTTTGTTTATATCACAGATCAAACTAACTGCTTGGCTGAAGTTTAGTATGTGAATTAGGGCTGGGCGATATGAAGAAAATCAGATATCACGATATTCTTGACCAAATACATCGATATCGATATTGCGACATTATTGTAGGGTTGACAGTTGGTACTTTCACAAAACATTTTTCACAGTGAGATTTTAGATAAATAATCATCAATAATGTGGTAAACCGTTTCAAGTGAAATTATAGAGAAAAAATAAATATTTGATTTGCAGCTATATACTGACTATGTTTACATGCATGCACAAAAATAGTGCAATGTTAAAAAAAATCTGCAATTCTTCAAATGATATTCCCTCAAAATGTTTCACAACAGATTTTCTGAGAAAATTGAGTTAGTATGTGCTTGTTCTTATCAACGTAATTGTATATCACGATATCTCGATATATGATTTCATCACGATATGATTCCATTGAAAGACGATAAATTATCATATTGAATTATTGCCCAGCCCTAATGTAAATGTATGAAAATAGGAGTGTAGCCTCTTACCCCTTCAGTAGTTCCTGTGATTACATGGAGGCCGTCGTAGGTTGACTTGATGTACATTCCCTGTTGGCCAGAGGGAAGAAGGAGGCTTTTGTTTAGCTCAGTAGGTAAAGTACTTAGCTTATAATTATGACTAGGGATGGGGTTCAATAGCATTTACTCAAATTCAAATCCAGTATCGAATCCACTTATCAAATCTGAGTCCTTTCAAATCCCTTACTGAATCTTATTAGCTTTGCCTTTCGACAATAGCAAGAAACTGAAGGCTAAAGTAGCTACAACTCAAATGTGTCTTGTCACCTTTTGCTGGCCGAGAAGCCAGATACACTTCAGGTTTTTAGTGGCAGGCTAATTAATGTTCCCCCAGTTTCATTTCCATTTCAACCTGAAAATGAGATGAGCAGCAGGATATACTGAAATTGTTAATTAAGTGTATGTGACACATTCATTTAACAGCTATCTGAACTTGAAATACTTTAAATACTTCAGCGACTAGTTACTCAGTTACAAATGTTCATATGAGTTAAAATGAACTTTGGCTGAATCCATGCAGCAGCTGCAGAGAGCACATTAACCAGAGAGCAGGCAAACTTTACTGAATTAGCCACTGGTGATGTTTGTCATTTTAACCTGCCACAGTTGACTAAAAATAAGAAGCTGCTACCTAGATGTTTCCCAGTGCTTTTTGCTAATAAAAAGAGTGAGGAGACATAAAGGTTTGATATGAGATTTGTTAGCAGCAGAGCTTAACCAATCTACATATTTTGCCAACTGGGAACTGGATCTAATTTGGAACCGGATATATGACACTGAATCTGTGTTGGAAATTGTTAGTTTATGCAACGCGCTAAAATTCAGTCCACACCCATACAAATTTGTTTTTTTATTAACTATATATTACAAATACAAAACTCTTGTTAGTTTTTTTGTTTTGTTTGTTGATTCTTTGTTAACAAAAGGATATGTTGTCCACCCTGTTTTTTTGTTCATTTAGTATTTAATCACTTGGAGATGAGATTCTGTCATAACTGCATAACAGATTTGTATTTGTTTCCTGTATTTCAGAGCCAAGTACACAGGGTTTGACCTCCGTATTACTTTTGGAAAAGGGAGAGTCATCTTATTATCTGGCTAATGTGGTTTTTCATTCCCTGCTAATAATGTAATCACATTTTCAACATGTCTGCAGAAAAAGGCTGGAGAGAGTAGGAAAGGGTTGCGGCATTGAACTCCTAAGAAGAATTCATTTCTAAAGTTATAGGTTCCTTATCATACAATAAGCACACAAAATCATGCCATTTTACACATTGACAAATAAACCTGAAATACCCCCATGCACACAAACAAAAGGGAGGATGACAGTTTATAAGATACTAGTCTCGCTTTGACAAACCCTCCTCCAAAGCGCGCTGAAGGAGGATCTGGCAACTCCACATAGCATTCGGGGATGGGACGAAAACGTGCTCCGGTTTAATGGCATTTCTTTAAACCAATCACAATCGTCATGGGCAGTGCTAAGCTCCGCACTGAGCTGCTGCAAAATAGTTGTGCGAGAGAAAACTCAGATTGGACAGATAATCTAGCTAGCTGTCTGGATTTACCCTGCAGAGATCTGAGGAGCAGTCAACAAAAGTCCTCATACCGAATTTAAAATTCCAACATAAAGAAAGCGGAAGGAAACGGAAAATTCATGCATTCAGCGAAATTTCCTGCAGCACCGGAGCAATCCCTGAAGTGGAACACTAAGAATATAGACTAATAAGATACTAAAGCCCAGTACACACACATACAGAACACAAACACACACACACAGAGTCATTACCAGGCCTTCAGAGGATTTGATGTTGGTGAGGTGAACCAGCTCGAGGTGGGCTGACTGAGAGACCAGCGGGTCGGATGACACACACACAATGTGTTCACACACCTCCGACAGAGTCTTGCACTGGAGAGAAGAAGAAGAAAATGGTTCAGCAGCGGTGCTTTATTAAGAAAACAGAGCTGGAAACAAAAGAATAACATGAACAACCTGTATCTTGTATTTGCCAAAATTAGACCACATAGACTACAGCTTTTGTTTCTTTGTTAGAGGATATGTTAGAAGAAACAACTTTTCTCTCCTAATCTAAATACAATGGCTCAGAATTAGAGGGCGCCACTATTAACACAGCTATAGTTTATTACTAGTGCTTCCTGCAGCACTTCAAAGGGTCAGTTCACCTTAATTACCAAAAAGCCTCAAGTTGTATTTAGCTATGCAGATAGTTTTGGTTTTACTTGTCCAGTGTTTTCAGATATCTGACTCTAAAATGTCTGCGCCCACACCAATATAATGCAGGTGAATTTTATGTGTGGAGTCCACAGCACTGAAATTCAAACAAGCCGAAAGTAGAATCCACACAACATGCTGTCGACAGTTTCAGGCACCATCCCCGGTAGAAAGCATTGAGTATAAAAAAACAGCTGACAGCGTATTTTCAGCAGTGGCTCCCAAACTTTTTAAAGAAACAACATTTACAAAAGATAATGGCAGTGAACTCAATACTTTTCATGACATTTTGCTGAATATATTTGACCTAACCTGAACCTGGACAGCCTTTCTAGAACACAGAACATTCTGGCTTCTGCCATTTCCAGAGGAATTAGAGCCATAGACCTTTTTCACAGCAGACATTTTGACTTGCCGTAGCAGGAGAAGCACAGCTACGACTAAAACATTAAGTATGAGCTCCATTCTAGCAAGTACTGCAATGCAGTAATTAGTGATTGTATTAGTAACACCTGTGTTTGACGAGTCAAAATGACTGCTGTGAACAGGGGCGGTTTTAGGATCAGAGCTTTAGGGGTGCCTGGCACCCTTTTAACGTCATTCTTTTTTAAACGTTATTCTACTGTGCATTTTAACATCATTTTGGACCATCATGGTAATGGAAACACTGAATTATGTAACTAGAAAGACACCAACAATTCGGAGACATTAATGCAGAGCCACAGGGCCATTACTACAAAGGGGAGGTGGTATTACAAATGAAATTGGATATTTATTTATGGAAAAGCAGATATTTCCAAAATGCAAAATGCATCAATAACTTTTGAGAATTAGAGATGCATGTGACTTTGACTAATAGCTGTCAAGCACTATTTTCTGAAAATGGCTCAGAGATTTTTTCTGAATGATCTAGGCGTCTAGATTCTGGGTTTAGTTTCACGATGTTGTGATATTCCCAGAGCAGAACTCCTTAGCTCACGATAGATTAACACTAACACTTTAATTTTTTTTATAGCAATGATTTTTTGGGGGTGCCGGGATCAAGTTTAGGGATGCTTCAGCACCCTTAAAAAAAGGGCTAAAATCGACCCTGGCTGTGAAAATAGTCAATTCAACTTGAGATGCTCCACATTTTGGGAAATGTGCTAATTCGCAGTTCAATGAGAAGTTCGATACCACTCTCATGTCTGTCCCTTATACATCAATTATAATGTTTAAACCATAATTATGAGCAACCAACTACGCATTTATTTTTTATTTAGTATTTGACAGCGACAATGTGACCTAAAGGAAGTGTCAACAAACTGTTGGCAAAGTGGCCACAAAGCCACCATTGCTGGTACTGTAGTTACATCGAAATACAATCAGCACTAATACATTCGATTCAGCTAATTTAAATGTACACTAAAACGTAAATTAACAATGGAAGCTAATGTAGGCTATTTTAATTGGGTGACTACAGTGCTAGCAGTGTGTTAATATTCCCAAGTCGGAATAACTGGATTTGGCTTTTCTTCCCATTCTGCCAATATCGTGTGAATGCAGCACTAAGTATGGAGCTTGAGCCAGGAGGTGGTTGGCCTAGCTTAGCATAAGGACTTGAAGCAGGGGGAAACAGCTAACGTAGCACTTTCCAAAGTTCAAAAATATGACCATGAGCAGCTCTAAAGCTTACAAATGAACACATATTTTGTTTTCTTTAATAAGTACACAAACGAAAAAGTAAAAACAATAGTTTTTGTTTTTAGGAGCGTCCTCAACGATTGACTAGCAAGCTTTGGTTGGCGACAAGACGCCAGGAAGTGACTGTGTCTTGCTGTTATCGTCATGTTTTCTTTTTTTAACTTTTGGTTTTTTTTCTTTAAAAAACTTCAAGATGTGCCTTTGAGATTTACTAAAATACTAGATCCAGCTGGAGCTTCTGTGTTTGTGGAGTATTGTATGAGTGAGGGAATGTGAGATTTTAAAGATAAAAACTGGACACTACCCATCAACACGAAACAAATAAGCAACAGCTGGCTGACGAAGCAGGACTTACCACATGAAGGATTTTGTTCTCTGTCTCAAACACCGTACAGTCCTGGAGGAAAAGCAGAATTTAATGTAGCGCGAGAAGAACATCCTGTCTTGCTCAAAAACACACACACCATCTAACCGCTCTGTATACTGTCTGGGCCTCATGTTACTGAACCCTACACTTGCACACTCTATACCCTCTCAGATACAAAAAAACACGCCCACGCAAACAGACACATTTATCTTTTATTTACACACACATCAGTCACAGAGAAGACAGACTGTAAGGACATAAATAGCAAAGAATTGAGTCTCGCTCGAGGATGCAGAGTCTGAGGTTGCTGCATCATACCCACACACACCGTTCTTAGGGTGATATGACAACCATGGCAGAATAAAAGCTATCAGTCTTTACACACACACACACACACACACACACACACACACACACATAAACACAAACAATTACACACACCTGCTGTACAATGGTGGTGAGCTCCAGGCAGAGCTGAATGACATTATTTCGGGTTACTGAGTAGTCTGCCACTGTAGCAAAGGGAGACCTGGAAGGAACAGATAACACAGCAGCATGTCTTATAATGTTCCTACTGCATTCAATAATGTACAGAGATGGGACAGGAGCATTGTTAGAGAGACAGACACTGTGCGCACACATACACAGGCACACAAATCTATAGAAAGTGTTTTACGACTCGTACATGAGCGAATCTGCGACGTCACGTGTGTTATAAATTAGGGAAGTGGCATTTGTAGGATAACAAACGAAAACGTGGAGTAAAGTGACAGAAAGAAAGTTATGTTTGTGTCATTTCACTTTAAATGTCTGTCTGTTTGCATTGTTTTTGCTATAACCTTTAATACAATATAAGAGGTTATCATAAGCAGACGTTATGTAAATGATCAGAACTCATTTCCTATCAATATTTTTATGTTTGATAAAAAGTTTGATGTTGTGGTTCTCCTTTGACATACTTTACTGTTATACAGGGCTGCAATTTATGATTATCTGTATTTTCATTATCAATTAATCGACCAATTAGTAGGGGAGGGAATCACCAGAGGCCTCACGATACGATATCATCACGATCCTTATGTCACAATACCATATTATTGCAATTTTAAACATATTGCAATATTCTGCGATATATTGCAATTTATAACCGTATTTCCAACTTCACATTTTTCCCAATTTCAAATTATGTCCCCAAAAGAAAACTTTGTCAACATCTGTTTTATCTAAAAATATTCTTGTCTCTGTTTGTTCATCTCACTTCAATTTAATTGCTGCAAAATGGGATTGTCAAGCAGACAAACTGACCAACATAATAATAGATTGATACTTGGAGCCAGATGTACGTACATTTGCGAATGTAGCGTTATCAGCTCCATGGCAACCCGCAGAAAGTGCACGCTGTGATACTTCAGCTCACGTCGTATTTACTAAACCTGCAGTTCAGCGGGTAATCAGCGCCTTTCTCCGCCCACTATAACGTAAATTGCGCACATCTTTCTATCATGGCTCAGCCACCAAGTCAGTCAAAACAGCGAAAACAAAGATTTAGCGATAACAAAGTTGATCTGCTTGTTCATGAGGTAACAGCTTGATGCGTGTTATTTCAGCATTAGTGGTGGGGAAATGTATGTATTGACTAGTGCGCTGTAGCAAAGCGTTAAGTACTTGTGCTATGATACAGCTGAGTGCAGACTGCGATATTCCCACTGCTGATGCTATGACTGTTTGAAATGATCATGATGCCAATATTTGTAATGTAACGAGGAGTTTGACAACTGGAATGGAATGTCAATTGTCACTCAACTGAAAAAGTGTGATTCTTGTGGCAAAAATCTTTTTAGCTCATCTCCTTGGCATATGACTTCGCCTTGCTCGGATTACTGCTGCCATTTCACCAGGAGGCATATGCGAGGAAACCCGTTTACAACTGTTTTTAAGAGGCAAAGAATTTTCACCGCAAAATAGAGACGCGCTTTCACAGGCGGTTTTTGTACATACCGCGGAATACATAATTAGGCGCACTTTACGCTTCTCCTCCCATCTCTTTATGGGAAACTCCCACTTTCCCCTTCACCCTCCCATGAATGCATATGCATGACACTTACATAATTCACTTACACACCCCCTCACGGTCTCTAAGGTCTGTCAATCAAAATTTGCTATCCACGCCACGCACTCGTCTGAAGGCATGTGGGGATAGAGCCTTTGAGGCTATGGCACCCAGACTCTGGAATGCTCTGCCAACCAGCATTAGGTTTGCTGAGAATGTGGACTGTTTTAAGGGACAAGTGAAGACTCACTTGTTCAGGCTAGCTTTTGGGTAGCCTGTGTCTTTTATTTATTCATGTTGTATCTGTTGTATTTGTATTTTATTCTATTTGACTATTTTTACCATGTTTTTATTGTCTATGCATGTTGTAAAGCACTTTGTGACCTTGTCTGTGAAAAGCGCTGTATAAATAAAATGTACTTATTTACTTACACAGAAAAGCGCAATTTGCCATTTTCAGTCCCCGCGACAGGCAGTCTGCGCTTTTACTTCAGTGCGGCCTGTTTGTACATACCTCGCCATGCTTTTACGTGCACGTTGCGAAACAAATACGCCCGAAGTAGGCGCAAAAGCGTTAGCACATCTGGTCCTTGGTGTCTGTGTATCGATACAGTATTGCCACGGAAAATATCGCAATACTATGCTGTATCAATTTTTTCCCCCACCCCTACCAGTTATACTCTTGTAGCGTGTTGAAATTGCTCATTTGTGTCCGAACTAACCATTGTCACGGTCAAAGGTTATCATTTAGCATTGATTGTTTTATAAACGTCAAGTAGGCGGGTCTTATCTAAAGTATTTTGGTTAAGTTTCCATCTATTTGTTTAAATACATCAACTGAAACCAATGCTGATCCTCTTGTGTTGTTGGCAACCAAGGCACTCAGGATTTGTTGTGACTTTAACTAGAAGGTGGTCATTAAAGACCCAACACCTACTAATTTTACCAGTACTACCAGTACTGTGCTGTGAAACTAAAATGTTTAGATTACAATAATGTTAAACAGATAAAAGCAGCAAATCATCACATTTAAGAAGCTGGAAGGGAGAGTTGTATGTCATTTTTGCTTGAAAAATCACTCACTTGAATGATTAACTGATCAAAATTGTCAGTGATGGATTTTCTGTGGATCAACTAATCGATAATATCGATCAACTAGGTCTAATTGTTGTAATAGAAAAGAATATAAACACCTCTCAAATCAAGTCATGAATGCAACATGTACTTAACTTTAAAGCTATAGTGCGTAGTTTCTGTCTCCCCCATGAGGAATTCTAAGTAATGACAACAAAACTGTCGGCGTGTCCACATGATACAAGCCTTCCGTGATCGTCCACCACCCCCACCCCTCCCCAACGCAGTTGCTTGTAGCCAAGGAGACACGGAGGATTAAAAAAACATGATGGACTCTTCAGAAGAGGTAATTATCTTCACTTTATTTTCTGTGCACGAAAGTCACCAGACGACACCAATCTTCTGAACACACCATACTGAGAAATACAGAGAGAGTTGTGTGGAGCTGATAGTCTTAATAAGCTCTGTATCAACTCATTTGGCAATGGCTTGAATGTAACGGACGTTCATTAATATAAAAATGTACGCACTAAAGCCAAGTCTAAGCTAGAGTCAAGATGATGGACTTCAGATGGATCTTTAGTGACGCTGCCAGTGGAACCATAACAGGAGGGGCTTCAACAAAAAATGGGTGATGCTGTCAAAATCGACAACCATGAGAAAGAATGGGCCTCTGCAACCTCATTCAGAAGACTGGGATTGATGCCACACTTAGATGAAGAAAAGAGTTCACACTCAATCAAAATGCTCATCTACATGCTGAAAGTGTTGCACACATGCACAGGCCCTGATATGCAACCCCATTAACTGCAACAATTACTCTGATATGATTAATGAAATGTCCATTGTGGCCCTTTAATAATATGCAAAAATGTGAAACGTCAAGCTACTAATGCAAAATGTTAAACATTACAGTTTAATGCTGGTCTGATAGCTCTATTGTGACCAATTACAAAAGACATCCAACTTCAAGAATAAGCTTACATGCTCAAAAAAGGCTTCTTTACAGTGGAGATTCAACTCCCACAGAGGAAAGGGGACACCGCATTTGGAGGGATGAATAAAGCTGCATTAGAGAACCAGGTAGGCCATTCTGTTCTGAGTGCACCAATTTACACACCTCATACTACTTTTATTTTAATCCAGGTTTTGGAAACAACAAACCAAAAAGGCATAGTTTGGCTGTTGACTGAAATAAACAGTGTGAGGAGGGTTATTAGACCACTGGGGATTTATCACACTTTGCCATTGGCACCATCAATTCCCAAAGTCGCCCACATGTTTGTATGTGTGTGCTCATTTTTTTCATGAGTGTGCTCATTTTTTTCATGAGAGAAGAAGGTCTTTAAAGCCCTTTTTGTTTTTGTGCCAATACAATGTTTATAAATGAGGCGCGTATGGTAACATAATAGGCTTTTCAGGTGTGAAGGTGTTAACGACAAGGAACACTCTGCGGCTAATGCGGTGCTTATGACTGCATACAGACACAAAGAGACATCAACACTAATGCATACAGTATGACTGGAAGTCATTATCATTCAGGCTTCATGACATACATGTATGTTTTCAACCAGTGGAGGAGGAAGTATTCAGATCAGAGCCTTTACTTAGCCTATGTAAAAAATATGTATACCACACTGTAAAAATATTTTTTAATTATATGTACTTAAAGTATTAAAACTAAAAGTACTCAATGCAGAGGAATGTTGGTTTGTAAAAATTCTGAAAATAGTGAGAAATGCTGTTACACTTACCCAGAGCCCAAAAGGACACCTTCACAGTAGTTAAAACATTATTTAAAGGTCCTATGACATGGTGCTCTTTGGATGCTTTTATATAGACCTTAGTGGTCCGCTAATACTCTATCTGAAGTTTCTTTCCCGAAATTCAGCCTTGGTGCAGAATTACAGCCACTAGAGCCAGTCCCACAATGAGCTTTCCTCAGTACGTGCCATTTCTGTGTCTGTAGCTATTGAGGAGGAGAGAGGGGGGGCAAGGTGGAGGGTGGGGGTGTGGCCTTGACCAACTGCTACTTTGCTCGTTTGAAAGCCATGATGTCTCTCTCTCTCTCATGGGTGGGCCAAATTCTCTGGGCGGGCAAAGCAGAGAAAGGGGAGGTAGCCTTCCTCCTTATGACCTCATAAGGAGCAAGATTCCATATTGGCCCATCTGAGCTTTCATTTTCTCAAAGGCAGAGCAGGATACCCAGGGCTCGGTTTACATCTATCACTATTTCTAGCCACTGGGGGACCATAGGCAGGCTGGGGGAACGCATATTAATGTTAAAAAACCTCATAAAGTGAAATTTTCATGCCATGGGACCTTTAAAATAATTAAAAAGGAAAAGCAGCAAATCCTCACATTTGACCCATGAAATGTTACTGCATGAAAAATGACTAATCAAAATAGTTGCAGATTAATTTTCCTGTCCATCGACTAACCGATTAATCATCAGCTGTACTTGTACATACTGTTGGGTAGTTTTTAATGTATAATACAGCATCACATTTTATAAGATCTGCAAATAATTTCAGATCAGATAATTGTAGTGGAGTAAAAAGTGCAATTTTCTTTAATGAAATGTAATGCAGCAAAGAAGTAGGAAGTAAAATGAAATGAAAAGTACAAGTAGGCTACCTCAACTTTGTACTTAGGTAAGTAGGCCTACAGTACTTGAGTAAATTGACTTCCACCACTGGTTGCACCAGAGTGATGAAATGAACAACAAAAGCACAAATATACCCCAAAACACACACACACACACACACACACACACACACACACACCATTATTTTACTTAATTGTTCTAAAGACCCAGATTAAAATTCGACCACAGTCTCAAGTGTATGCTGTATCTGTGTTGTGTGTGTGTGTGTGTGTGTGTGTGTGTGTGTGTGTGTGTGTGTGTGTGTGTGTGTGATATTTGGGTCATCAGTATTGAGGCTGTGTTCTATATATATATATATATATATATGCAGGACCTAAGGCTACACAGACTGTTTGCTAACCGTCAGGCTCCAACACTCAAACAACCCTCAGAAAACAGATGATGCTAATTGCATGAGGTGAAAGGCAAGTAAGGAACGAAATAGACAGACATGATACACATACTTTAAGAATCAGTGTGACTTACACTATCCATGCATTTCATTATATCCAATGTCCATAGCGTATAAATGTCCATAAATGCTAGAAATCATAAAAAAAAAAGACATCCTCCTTACTCCCGAACTTGCCTTAGAATCATCAAGTCTTTCAGTTTTCTTCAGTATAAAAGTAATTCAGTGATAGTTGTCTGCACTTCCATGGGTCCATTGCAAACAGGAACTGTTAATAGCTCGTTCGGCATACTTTTAATGTTGTTAATTTGCCAAAATTTAAACAAATATAAGCTTTAAAAAACGGGGCTCTAGTTGTAGGTCATAGTATAGCTAGCTAACTAACTGACTCCATGGCAACATTATACTTCCTGTTTACATCTCCCAAAACAATATGGGAACGGTAGTTCCGAATATTAGAGCTTGATTATCTATCAAATTTAAGTACAAAGTAAGACAAAAATAATAATAATAATGATAATAATAAGAGTAAGTGACAAAACCCATAAATATGATCTTCAGGAACCACTGGTTAAATCTTTAACGATACTTTGTATTTCATGTGTTTTATGTATTCTGAAAATTAACTAGCTGTTAAATAAATTCAATGGAATAGAAACTCAAGTAAAGTAGATGTACCTCAAAATTGTACTTTAAAGGAACACACCGACTTATTGGGACTTCAGCTTATTCACTGTAACCCCCAGAGTTAGATAAGTCCATACATACCTTTCTCATCTCCGTGCGTGTTGTAACTCTGTCAGACGGCTCCACCGGTAGCTTAGCCTAGCACAGATCCTGAAGGTAATTGGTTCCAACTAGCCTACTGCTCCGAATAAGTGACAAAATAACGCCAACATGTTCCTATTTACATGTTGTGAACTGCCTAAGCACTGCTTTGCCTTTCTGAGAATATAGTTCCCAGTTTGTATACGGTTAGAAGACGGCTGTGTCTCATGTGACCTTGTTATTTGTACACGCTGTGACTATACAAATCACAACATGTAAAAAACATGTTGGCGTTATTTTGTCACTTATTCAGAGTAGTAGGCTAGATAGAGCCGATTACTTTCAGGATCCGTGCTAGGCTAAGCTACCGGTGGAGCCGTCTGACAGAGTTACAACACGCACGGAGATGAGAAGGGTATGTATGTAATTATCTAACTCTGGGGGTTACGGTGAATAAGCTGAAGTCCCAATAAGTCAGCGTGTTCCTTTAAAGGGATAGGTCTTATACTGTATTTTCAAGCATAGAAAACGGCTTCAGTTCCCGGTCGGAAAGGGCTGTCTGACAGCAAGGTAAAGCAGTGAAAATATTCTAAAAATAGTGTACACTTAAACCAATATAGATTTTTTATTTAGGTGGCTAAATTAGGTTTAGCTGCTGCCCCCGTCCACAGCAATACATTGCTTAGCTTCCATGTCGAGACTTCTGTTTGCTTCTCCAAACTGGGGGAGTGCTGACCACCATCTACAGTAGGTATAATACGGTGACTATGGATTCAACCTCAATTCCAAACATCCAAACTATCCCTTTAAGTACAGTAATTGAGTAAATGTACATATATAAATATCATCACATAATCCATCGCTGGGTAGTTTTGATTTAAAATCTGCTTCACTACATTGGTTAAAAACACAGAAAAAAAAAGAACCAATTTTTACACTACCAGCAAAATACATCACACATAATATCTAGTTGTATGTGGCCATGTTATTAATTTATATGTAGGCGCTTTCAAATGTGCATATAAAGAGGAAATGAAGAGTTCAAAGAAACAAGAAATGCGGCAAATTTCAGTCATTGTGCATTCCTGATAACATCACTTTTCTCCCTGACAGATTTAAAGCATTTTGCAGTGTATCATTTGATGTCAGCACGGAGATGAAAATGGTGTTTGTCACCCAGAGACGGAGAAAAGTAGATATATAAGGACACATCAGGGTATCAGAGGCAGGGAAAAGGTGCTCTTTGCTGTACCCACGCTGTTATTTCATACATGAAAAGGTTGCTTAAATGTCTTCTCAAGTCATTAGAGAAAAACTACATTATGCTGCCTGAGCGCTGAACTGATGTCTGACTTTTCCATTATCCCTGAGAGGTCTAATAACTAACAATCAGGGGGGAGATGAAAGTTCAGTTTTAACATGCCTTATGCTAATTTGCTGCTGGTGTAAACCTTCTAGGAAAGAGTCATCTGCGTATTAATACAAGACAGTTTGTAGCCCAACATCCTCGGAAATCATACCCTTTTTCCACATCTTCAGGGTACATTAGTGAATTCAACATATTATCCACCATGCAGCTTAAATTCAGCTTGTTTTACTCGCTCATTTGCTATTCCTAGGCAGTAGAAATCAATTTTAGAAGATGAGATTTCATTGAAATGAAAGCCCTGGTGGGATCATATGCATGTTAAATTTACACAGCTGGAAAATGCTCTTTTCTTCCTGGTTGGCATGTGTAATAGGCAGGATAAAACCTTAAAAAAAGTCGTATTTGACACTGTCCGAATACAGATACTGTATGTCTCAGAATGAAGAATAGAGAGCATGAAGTGTCGGCTCTGCTGAGTCTATCACTTTCTCAATGTCGCTTTGCCATTTACAGTTGCATCACCGTGTGTGGGCGAACGCGTGTGCGCTTGCATAAGTGTGTGTCAGTGCGTGCAGATGTGGGCGTGTGTCTGCAAATGTGTGTGTTTTGTACAAAGTGTGTGGGTGTTTCGATGGGTCTGAGTGTGCTTGTGGCTCTCCTTTGTGTGTCTAGATGGCCTAAGGACAGATGCGGGTGCACGGCATTTCAAGAAGCCGATGTCAAAGACCTTTAGTTCTGTATCTGACGTGTGTGTCGTGTGCAGGAGATCGTGTCGAGTCATGGATAAATGAAGTGACAGAGAGGAGAAGAGAGCAGAGGGAGAGACAGAGAAACATGGTTGGAAAAAACACTGACATTATTCCTTTGGGAAAAAAACATATTTCTGTCAACAGCCAACAGCTGCAGGAGAGTTTGTGTTCAGATTGAAAAAAACTGAAAACTTTTGCATGCGCTAGATCAACAGACTTCAACAGAGGGGAGCTTCATAACTCTAGTTGCCATTTGAAATCTTAAATACATTAGTGTTATTAATAATAGTGTCATTTTAATGATAATCGTATCTAATAGTTTGATTAATGATTGATTTAGACTATGAAATGTTAGAATGCGTTTTGTTCAACCAACTCAATTTACTAGAAGACTAAAAAAATTGAAAAATATTCACATTTAAGAACCTGGAACAAGTTAATTTAGCCTTGTTTGCACAAAAAAATGACTTACTTACTAACGTATTGCACTTTTAGTTTAAGTGCATCATTGTGCACTGTTTGCTTGTAATTTTTAGTTTAATTGGATCTTGTTTAGTTTCTATTTATATTCTTATTTTATTTTATATAATTTGTACTTCTACTTTTTAGTTTTTTACCTTTCTCTATTTATCTGTACTAATTGCTGCCTTTGTGCTGCTGCAACGCCTGATTTCCCCTTTTGAAGATAAATAAAGGCTTTTCTTAACATATAGCAAATGATAAGTCAATAATAACAATAGTTGCCTAAGATAATTGTTTCAGCTCTAATATCTATTTTTTTGGTTTATAATTATTCTAAAGCTAAACTTAAAACATAAAAAATACGCACCTACCTCGCTACCAAAATAAACTAGAACTGCGTAATTCTACCTTTAATCCAAAGTCAGACACATCAGGAATTTCTGACAGTGAAAATTTCTCCCACTTCAGTGAAATGAACCACAGGTTACAACAAACTGCAGTCACATCTACAAAAAATCCAATATTAACACTAATACAGTGAATTCAGCTCATTTCAAAGGAGCTACGCTGTTTGTTTGTATCTTCACTTAATGAACTCAATGAACCACTACAACTGAAAACACCTGTGTGGGTGTGTAGGGCCTTTTTCTTGGAAGACATACTGACATGTCACAGCAGGGAAACCACATCCAATTGTCATTGTTAATTGTTATTCCTTCTATGAAAAGTAGCTATCCTGCTGACATAGGAAAAGTAAAATAATAAAAATGGCAACTCATCACATCTGTGTAGAAGAGAAACAGAGTATATATCTCTGAAACAGCGACAGAGAGCCTGTAAACACATTACCTGTCCAGCCAGGCCAGCAGGCTCTTGGCGGCGGTGATGAGGTCGACAACAGAGGTCAGCAGATCATTGGGGAGACGGCGTGAGGACCTGCTCTCTGATTGGCTGCTGCGGCGGCGGCCGGAAATGAAGTTCTGCAGGTTTTTGGCCGAGGCGCCGAGCTTGTGAGCCAGAGTCCTGACGCTCTCCGTCTCCAGACCTGAGTTCTACACACACACACACACACATACATAAACAAAGATTAGCTGAACCTCCAGACACTGAACCACCATGAATACTGATTAGGATCGGATTTGTCAACATGTTTACAAGCTTTGGTGCATATTAATGACTTATATTACATATCTAAGTCAGTGAGAGGTCGTCACACTGACTGACTGACGTTATTTTAAAACACCTTAACTCTTTGTTAGTTATTCATGTTTCCATCACCTTGTATCCAGGGATTTTCAGAATTTTGTCAGATTATTGAGCAACACAACATAAAGACTTAACAATGGAACACAGGAGGAAGACACTGCAATGAAATCACTTGTTTACATGTCACTTTTGGCTTGTCTGAGTGTAATAAACACTATACTATTCTTTATTTGTTTAAAATAGTCCTTAGGGAAGTATTATTTTCTATTTGTCAAGTTGCATTCTTACATTCAAACACAATATGATACTTATTTTTACCTATCCATGCCTCTTTATCTTTCAGCTAGGGATTCTGGTGTTGATAATTCAAATGATGACACACTGGAGCTTGTTAAATGACTTTTGAACAAATGCATCTTTCAACCTACTAAATGTTTTTGTGTGAGCCAGAAGGAAAGGAAACCAAAATGAACACATACATGATTGACTTGTAGAAGCCATAATCACACTTAAATTCAGAAATATGAAAAATGAAACTCGTTATGACACGTTTGTTTATTATGTGATACCCACCCTCAGTAGCCAACCATTCTCTTCCAATCTCTCTGTAGACCATATTATTATTACAGGTTGTCATTTGAACTTATAAGTTGTACTAAACAGTGATGGAAAGCAACTAAGTATATTTACTCAAGTGCTTAAGTACAATTATGAGGTACTTGTCAACCTGTAAACTTGTCTACTTTAGTATTTCCATTTTCTGTTCCTTTATACTTCCACTCCGCTATATCTCAGAGGGAAATATTGCACTTAATTGTTTAATACAAAATGTAATCAACAAAAAAAGTCTTGTATATTATTATATGTTGAGATAAGATTTTATTGAACCTCGGGGGTAAACGTACAAGCTACCAATCAGTATATAAAATAATTAAAATAACTCCACCTTTACCAGCTGAAACATTAAAGTGATGTACACAATAATGCATCAATTATTATAATACACCTATATATTATATATTCTGAAATGGGCCATTATGTATAATGAATACTTTTACTTTTGGCACTTTAATATTTTGATGCTAATACATTTGTACTTTTAGTAGTAAGATTTCAAATGCAGGATTTTTACTTGTAAGACAGTATTTCTACACTGTGGTAGCCTATTACTACTTTAATTTAAGTGTAAGATCTGAGTACTTCTTCCACCACTGGTACTCAAGAATTTTCAGTTGTATCTTTTATAATACTTCTATTTTGGCAAACCCCAACACCTTACATGTCTTACAATGTAGTTTGAAGAAGCTTTCAAGTGCCATTTCAAAACTTTTTTCTTAGTTTGTGATTGTGACAATTGGGAAATGCAAGAATTTGATGCAGCACAACTGAGTTTACTTTGTGCAATCTATCACATTGTGCATTCAAGCAGAACAAGAATTCTTTCTTACAGCTGTGGCTGTAAAGAGGGCTAATGAGAGTTAAGCAGTGCATTGAAACTACAAAACACACACACACACACACACACACACACACACACACATACACACACACACACACACTCACCAAAGCACACAGCAAGTCGACAGCCTCCAGAATGAGCTCCTGGTGTCCGATGCGAGAAACTCCCAGGTCCTCCAGTTCGGCGTGGCTAATCCTCAGCAGCCTCTCCCCGCACACACCTCCGCGCTCAAACACACACACATACTGCTGCAAGCAGTCGTCCAGACCTGAAGAAAACACACACATATTATTAGAGGCACTCACAATAAATACACTCAGATTTGTTCCCAAATAAGATCACGACCGCAACAAAGATTAACACATCTTTTTCTTCTTAGGACTGAGAACAAAACATGGTGTTTGTTGTTTGTTGTAGATAGTACACAGTTAACCTGAAATATCCGGGGTTGACACCACATTTTCTTCATATCGCCAAGATGATTTATGCTATATTAAATCTACACTGCAAAAGAAAACATTTAACAAGTCATTCTGTCTATAATTTACCCCTAAAATCCTTAACAGTTGAAAAAATAAACAATGCTTTCAAAAGACAATTAACCTGTCTCAAGAAATTTCGAGGAATATATAGGAAAAAGTCAGGCTGCTGTTTTAGAATCAAGAAAATGCTTGAAACAAGCTTTTTTGCATTGGTAAAGACTTAACATAATCTTAACAGGCAGAATTGTGCATGTGTTTTAAGAAAATAAGACTTTAAACCTGCATGAACATGTTTTTGGCCTATCTGGGGGCAGGATTATATAGGATTTGTTGGGCTTTTTTATTTATTTTCATTATATAATGAAGATAGACAGGAAAGGAGAGAGAGAGTGATTGACACACAGCAAAGGGCCACGCGTCGAATTCAACCCCGGGCCGCTGCCAAGGACTCAGCACTAACATGTTAGCAAGCAGTTGCTTATTCCCACATCCAGGAAAGACTGAGCAACATTATCATTATTTGGAGTAATGATTCTGGCATATTATTATTTGTCATTCAAATTATTCATTATATGTCACACAATGTACACAAGTCAAATTGGTAGTTTAATCCCTTTTTGTACACACAGCACACACACATGCATTTTAAGGGAGTAGCGCAGGTCCGTACCAATGACGAAGTCCAATATTCACTCTCTGTTAAAGGTGCAGTAGGTAAGACTTATAAAACTAACTTTCTGTCATATTTGCTGAAACTGACCCTATGTTCGAGTAGAAGCAGATAATTTAAAAAAAATCAGGCTCCTCTGGCATCACCTACAGCCTGTAGTGCGATTTGCAAAAATCCACAGCTCCCTATTCAGATGCACCAATCAGGGCCAGGGGGGGTGTCTAACTGCGTGTCAATCACTGGTCATGCTCACGCATTCATTCTCCCTTGTGGGGGGAGGGGCTTAGGAGAACTTTTTGGGCTATAGCAGAAAAGGGGGGAGGGACTGAGAAGTTGTCGATGTTCAAATTTTTTGGCTAAGTCCTGGATCTTCCCAATCCTACCTACAGCACCTTTAACTCTAATGGAAATATGTGACTCTTTAGCTGCAAAATACTCCACTGAAGTCTCCACCAGCTAGTCTCCAAAAGTTGCCTGCTGTTTGGTGCTGGTCAGGTAGTGTACAATGGGTTTATCAGAGTGATAAGACTGAACCAATAAGTAAACGTTCAGTAGTTATAGAACTTAAACAATGAGCTAAAATATGCTGAAAAGCTCCATAGAGCTGGGCTGTACTGCAGACTAGTAATAATAGAGACTAGTATAATTCTCTGTGTGTTCATCACTACAAGCAACCCCTTTTACATTACACGTATAGTCAATTGAGCCATTGCTAATTAAAAAATGTAAACAGAGAATCAAATTGTGCAGTAAAACGGGAATTGGCAGCAAAGAGGAAGAGTTGACAAGCAAGTCAGGTCAAATAAGGTTGATAACTTTATTTTGAAAGTATCTTTTATGGACTAGTCTTCTGAGAAACTATTATACTGTTACATCGTGGCGGCACTGTTGGTTGAAGGTGTTTATATCTACTATACTGCCTGTAATCATATTTGTGTTTATGGCATTTATGAGAATACACATAAGGTAGATAGAAAGTATGGGTCCTAAGCACAGGAGGGGAATAATCCCAACAACATCGTCACTCTTCATGACCCATCCACAGCTGAGACTTTCTTCAACACTCTCTGATCGATAATCAAACACATGCCTACTTTTAAATTATAGATTTCGGGCTGCACTCCAGAATAATCAGCTTTTGTTGCCATACTTTTTACCTGCGGTTTCCCTCTTCAAAGTCAGCCTATAGGGAGGACAGATTTCTTCTACTCAGGAAAATGCCAGACATTTTTTCTGCTGTTCTGTTTGTTTCAGATAACACAACAGCTGCTGTGTCGTGTTTTTGAGACATTTCAGCTTGTTTGCAGTTTTGTAGATTTCAGCCCAACCCTGTTTCAAACCACAATAGGATTAGATAAAAAAAATAAAAAGCATTTGGTTTTTGAGAGACACCTGAGGGCCACAAAAGGCATTTAGGTCTTCTTTTGTTTTTCTTTTTTATGTAAGGCAGAAAACGTGTGACTTTGAGACCTGTTTCACAATGTAATGGGGGGATAGAGGGGAAGATAGAGAGAGAGAAGGAAGAGACAGAAGCTGAAGGGACTGATAAAGATGATCAACAATAATTGTACTTGTATCATCGCCAAACAGCTTTTACAACCCATAATATGACAAAGCTATCAACATCCCTTTAGAGGACCATGCTAGTGAGTTTGTCATGTTTTTGCTGACCATTTTTAAATGGATGGTGAACAGATTTAGATTGGACAGTAGATTTGCAGACATCAATTGGTATTAATTAAATTATCTACACCATGAAAATCCACTTGTTGACTCTTGAAACTAGCTTGAGTTGTGTAATCCATCACAGTGAACATCTAGTCTGTATTAAAGGTTGTCAATCTTACATTGTCATTGCATGGTAATTGAAAACTGTCCTCATTAAAACAATGTAACAAAAACAAACTTGATGTACGGCACACTGTGATGGATTACATAACTTTAGCAAGCTTCAAGAGTCTGCTATTTAATTTCCATCCTTAATGGCAACCAATGAATGCAACAAGTTCTCCAAACTAATGTAAACAACTCAACTTGTTGTTTGTCAGATAAGTTAAAAATGATCCATGTTAGCATTTTCTGATCTGGTTCCCAAGGACAACATTGGAAGGACAACATTGTTTGACAGTTTGACATGGCTGGTATCTGATCTGCCACCGTCTGAGCAACTGAAGTTAGCAGCTGAATCTTTAATCTGGTGATGAAGTGACGGTCACATCACATTCGTTTGTCCATGCAGAAAAAGATGCTGTATGGAAGCTTGGGGAAATACTACTCACAGGACTAGTTGGCGAACCGCTGTAGTTGGCGAGCTAACTGCTAACTTCCTAGCTGGCTCGGTTAGGTTAGCAATAGCTCCTGGAGCTCCCGTGACATTTTGTTCACCGCTGCAAACTATTTTGTTCAATAAAAAGTTATTCAAGAGGGAGTTATTCAAGAGGGAAAATAAAGGGCTCTGAGCTAACAAGCTTGCTAACAGTTAGTTAATCTAAGTTGGCAAACTCATTAGCTTGTTAACTTATCTTGGTTGCTAACAGGACAATAACTTCACATAGCTTGTACCATTGACTCTTGTCTCAAGCCATTTCCTTTTTTTGTGGAACAGTTATTAATACTCTGACAGAGGAGGGTTAAATAAAAGTGAAGGGTGCAACACAGCTAATAAGCTACCATAGCTTCCTCCATTTTGGGGTCTCTGTCCCCTCAGAGGTCAGCACTGTCAACACGGCTTGCTATTGGTCAACGGAAACAAAGTTCAACACAAATTTACTCTCCAAAGGACCTAAAAGAAACTCTGTACCTGAAACAAGAGTCAAGAGCCTGGAACAAAAGAGGTAATAGATGGGCAATCAGGCAGTCACCCAGGTAAGATTTTACTCTCTGTAGGATTGTGTAACTCTGTCTCTGTTGTGAGTGGGACGGTCTCTCTAGATCTGCAAGTGTGTGAGCGTGTTAGTGGGTGGGTGCGTGCTTTGTTATTGTGCGCCTGAGTGTGTGTGTGTGTGTGTGTGTGTGTGTGTGTGTGTGTGTGTGTGTGTGTGTGTGTGTGTGTGTGTGTGTGTGTGTTCGACTGGCCTGACAGGGTTTGCTGAGTCAAAGGAAAGCAGATCAAGACAGAGCAGCTCAGCTGCAGCCCCTGGCTCCCAAAACAATGAATGTATCCAGCTTCTAACCTCTTAACAAACAGCCAACTGGCAAACACACTCCAAATACACACACACACACACACACACGCACACCTCTGAGGAATGAGCATTGATTTCCCCCGCTTCAAGTCCCCGCTTTATAATACACTCATCTATCATAACCACACTAACAAAGATGGGAGAGGAAAAAAACAGGATGGGAAGAGGAGAGAAAAAAGGAAGACGGAAAAGAAAAGAAAAAAAACTCATAA
The DNA here is from genome assembly GCF_008315115.2 of Sander lucioperca. Lineage (NCBI taxonomy): Eukaryota > Metazoa > Chordata > Actinopteri > Perciformes > Percidae > Sander > Sander lucioperca. The sequence continues at coordinate 8,286,377 of NC_050195.1, read as the reverse complement.
GCCAGCTGCTAAATTGCACGCAAACTATTTCTCACGCACATGTACACACACACACACATTCCATCTCTCATCAGTGACGAGCAAACACCATTTGTCGCTTTCTGCACCCTCCACAGCCACTACATTTGAAGTCTAAATGAAGCGTTCTGTTTCAAAATGCCACATATCGAGTTAGGAAAAAAGACGTTGGAGCCTGATATTCATCAAAATTAAAAAAAAAACTGGATATTTTACCTTTTTTAAACATAAATAAACAAAGCTTTTGTGGTCTACTAGCAATCGATTTTGAATACAATGCATAGTCTTTTCACCATTATCTCATTTTGGAAGGAAACTAGACATTGATTCCACTATCTGGCCCCCCAAAACACTTCAAGTCGATGAGCGATATCTCGGCTCCCAGCTCCCACTGAGAAGCATGAAAAGATTTGCTAATCATTGATTTGATCATGTTAAGTGAAGGTCGCTTGAGATAACTTTAGGTTTGGAGAAGAACTAAGGTTAAAGTGCCCATATTATGAAAAAAATCACTTTTTCTGGGATTTGGGGTGTTATTTTGTGTCTCTGGTGCTTCCACACGCATACAAACTTTGAAAAAAATAACATCCATGCTGTTTTGAGTGAGATACAGGTTTCTGAATGTGTCCTGCCTTCAGTCTCCGGGTGAGCTGTTCAAAATCTGCACGGCTTTCTACGTCACTAGCCGAAAAGATGGTCCTAGGGGGCTAACCGTTAGCATGCTAGCGCTAGCATGCTAGCTCATTCTCAATGGCAAAACACTGCTACAACACACACTAGTTCACCATAATCTACAAAAGAACTACTGACATGTGCCTATTCTGCAGGTATTCCACGCAAAGTTGGAAGTGCGCCCTCGTTTAGAAGAAGTCTCCCGGCTAATCCTGCCTTGTACAGGCCGAAGTTGGAGAAACAGCTAGCTAGCTCACGTAATCCTTACCTAGCTACTGTGCATGTGCGACTGACAACATAGATCTTACAGAAGTTGAGAGGTCTCATTCTGTAGCTAAAACAGAGACCTGACACAGGGTGAAAAGAGGAGCTGCAGCAATGTGCAGTACAACAAATATATGGTGTTTTTTGAAAATTAAACCATGTAAACCTAATCTGATACAACCTCTAAATACAATTATGAACCTGAAAATGAGCATGATATGGCCACTTTAAATCTTTAACGAGAGGATAGTCTACCTACCTTGTAAGATATGTACAGTAGCCTGTCTATTTTATGTCTACTTTTACACTTCTACTCACAACGTTTCAGAGTAAAATATTGCACTGTAATTCATTTATTTTACAGCTATACATCCAAAACATACAATAATTTATAAGATTGACACCACTCTCATTTCTGTGCATTAAGTATTTAGCTAAAGGCAGGAGGTGAATAGCGTAGCTTAGCTTAGAAACTGAAAGTAGGTGGAAACAACTAGCCCGCCGCTGTCTAAAGTTCAGAAATCCGCCAACCAGCATCTTTAAAACTTACTTATTACCAAGCTGTATCTCATTAGTGTATTAAGTATATATTAGTAAGTTCGCCATATCAACATTGGCCCAGATGTGCACCACTATAAGCACAATGTAAGCCTCACACTTTTTGCAAAACAATACACAGTGATTTGCAAAACACTAAACACACTTGTATACATTAGACACAGAAGTATATCATGATGTCACTTCCTTGCAATTCCAAAGCACTGACTGTCAAATTACCACACCTATGAGCCAATCTGTGGAACACAACCATCAGGTGCGCAAACACATGATTGCTTAATTGTAGACACAATCACTATAAATATGCAGCAGGTAAGTCTAGTATTTTCTGTATTGTATTTTCTTTGTTTGTTGTTTATTATTACTGTAATTGTAACCTGTTGGATACAGTATTTTATGTTGGTCTGTTGTTTGCTGAGCTAACAGTGTTATGCACACTACTGTAGTACTGTAGCATGAAAACTGAGACGTTTTGTTGTGATTCTCCATGTTGACATGTTGACTGATTTGGGTATATGGAGAGAAATAAATGATATTTTCCTCAGTCTGCAGCATTGGTCTTGTGTAGTGTTTGGTGAACTTATTGTATATTTGCACTTTCTCTGTGTACTTCATTTACAGTACTCTAATCACTGAGAAGTAGAATTGCTAAAAGTGTTTTAGGTTAGCCACAGCAGTGTGTATCTGGTCCAAACAGAATGAAGTCATATGAAACGTGTGTGTTTCATATGGTAACAAAATATGTTTTTTATAAGTTAGTGTATAGTTTATAGTATAGTTTTCATTTTGCAAAGGGTCTGAGGTGTTCTGCTGATTGGGTGTGTGGTTGTGCTAATTGTGTGTAGTGTTTTGAAAAACCGGTCCCTGTTTTCAAAATAGTGCTTAAGCAATCGAAAAAAAACTGCAAACCAATCACAATCATCTTGGACGGTGCTAAGCACCGGAGAAAAGTTGCGGTGCTGCTGCAAAATAGGCTCGGAAAGAACTTGTTTTGGTGGAACGTGTACGTTTAAAAGTAGTTTTAGTCGTGCAACAGAAAACTCAGATTGGACAGATAGTCTAGCTAGCTGTCTGCATTTACCCTGCAGAGATCTGAGAAAAGGTTAACCATAGTCCTCATAAATCCACTGGAGTTTAGAATGCCAACACAAAGGAAGCCCAAGGCAACGGATATCCGGCCTAAATGAGCGAGCAATCCCAGAAGTTGAATGTCAAGAATATAGACTACAGTTTTAATTACCTAAAAGTATATTAAAGGAACACGCCAACTTATTGGGACTTTAGCTTATTCACTGTAACCCCCAGAGTTAGATAAGTCCATACATACCCTTCTCATCTCCGTGCGTGTTGTAACTCTGTCAGACGGCTCCACCGGTAGCTTAGCCTAGCACAGATCCTGAAGGTAATTGGTTCCAACTAGCCTACTGCTCCGAATAAGTGACAAAATAACGCCAACATGTTCCTACTTACATGTTGTGATTTGTATAGTCACAGTGTGTACAAATAACAACGTCACATGAGACGCAGCCATCTTCTAACCGTATATAAACTGGGAACTATATTCAAACATACAAATCACAACATGTTTATAGGAACATGTTGGCATTATTTTGTCACTTATTCGAAGCAGTAGGCTAGTTGGAACCTGTTACCTCCAGGAGAGACAACACGCACGGAGATGAGAAGGGTACGTATGGACTTATCTAACTCTGAGGGTTACGGTGAATAAGCTAAAGTCCCAATAAGTCGGCGTGTTCCTTTAAATATCCATTTACCCAGCTCCAGTATTGAAATTCTGCTTACATGTTAATGAATCATTACAAATAATAAATAATTCAATAACATAATATAACACTCTAAAAGGTCAACCCCAACCAGTCGAGGCAGATGGGCGCCCACCAAGAGCCAGGTTCTGTCCGAGGTTCCTGTCTGTTAAAAGGGGCGTTTTTCCTCGCTGCTGTTGCACCAAATGCATGCTCTTGGGGGAATTGTTGGGCCTCGGTCTCGGTGGTCTAGACCTACTCTATCTGTAAAGTGTCCTGAGATAACATCTGTTATGACTTGACACTATAAATAAAATTGAATTGAATTGAAAGGGGCTATTCTGTATAAGTATTATCTTGCTGCTCATACCGCCATAGTTGTACATCGGCTAATTCAGACTGCAATTTATATTTGTGCTATTTGTACTTAAGTAAGGCGCCTGAGCACTTTTTTTTTTCACAGCGTGTGTGTTAATGACTGTTAATGGCGCCTGGTACTAATAGACGTGAAGCTGATTAAAACAATGTTGGCTCTCACAGGCAAAGTGCTACTATAGCTGAGAGAGGCAGAGAAGCAGAAGGGGGGAATGAACACTGTGTAGCAAAAGTTCACTGATAATCAGCATCGCTTATCACTGGCAGTGAGGGAGAGCGTGAATGCCCTGAATACTGATGAGTCAAATTGTGAGCGACATCAGTGAGCGCACACACATCCACGCAAACAGAGACAGAAACTAAAATTGCGCGTTACCGTTATTAATATATACATGCGGCATAATGTCTGCTCCACAAGATTCACTCTCTTACTGCAGTGGTTCCCCACCCTTTTTTTGTCAAATAAACCCCCACAGCCCTGCCAGATGAACTCAATACTCACACGTCATCAACACTTCCATTTATTTTACCATTTATCCATTACTTTCAGCCTTTTATCAAATCTGTTTAGTTAACACTGTCAACTGTTTATTGATCACTTGAAGCTAACATTTATCAATAACTCTTAGCTAACTATTTTCATTTTTCTATTAATGTTAACTTTTTTAACCGTTTATCTTTTAGCTAACTACCATTTATCGATACTTTAAGCTAACTATTTCCCATTTCAATTACTTTTATGCTGGCATAACACTAGAGGATAATCGGGCAGATTTTGGATTCGCCCCTCACGACATTGCGGGGGGCGTTCCCAGATTCGATGCTGGTCTGAACCGATCATCTGCCCAAATGATCACCTAATATAAGGGGGTTTAGAGACATAATCTTAATGTAAGGCCAGCTGCACACTGGCTGCGTGGCGTGAGCGTGTCAGCTGCGTGACGTGTCCATTTTTATTTCAGCTCCCATGTTAACAGGTTAGAGCTTGCACACTGCCTGCGTGACACGCACGTCTCAGGCGCGGCTCGAGCCACACCAAAAACACGTGCATGCTAGAAATAGAACCGACGCCTATTTTTCACGCGACACGCAAGCGTGAAAGAAGCGCTCCCAGGCAAAGAAAAGATGTTTATATGTCATTTTGACACGAATACATATTAATAAATGACATTTTGATGTTTGAAAGTCTCTAGGTTTTGACATAAATGCAGATATAAATGTAATTTTAAAAAAATAAATAAAAATAATTATCAATTTTCAAATATTGCACCTGTCAATCCAGAACGAAATATTCTGTAGCCTATTTTGCCGTCAATACTGCCGACGTTGTCTTTGCTGTAATCAAATCAGTATATAGGGTTGAAGAACACGCTATTATTTCATTTTATCAATGGGAAACATACAGTACATGTGTACAGACAAAGCTAGCAGCAGCGCCGCGTCAGACACGTTTCTGGTGTGCAAAGACAAAACGGCACGTAACAGAAACGCCACGCTCACGCCACGCAGCCAGTGTGCAGCCGGCCTTACAGACTGGATCGGACTCTCCCCGATTCCAAATCCTGTAGTTTGAAAGGAACAGCGATGGATCATTGAGCAGAAACCTGCAATAGCCAATGAGAGCGAGCTGACAGGGGTCACTTGTGTGACGCATTTTGCAGCGCAAATGTACGTATAAGCCATGCCAATTTCATTGTCTCAGCTATGAGTTCATCCACAGTTTTCTGTCTTTTTCTGTTTTTCAGTGCAAAACATACAAGCGCAACCAGCTGGCGATGACAGTCCGCCGCCGTCTTTTTTCTGAAGTCACAAGTTTCGGTGAGATCCCATGTCCCTGGAATCGCCACTCTGAAATTGTTTAGGAGAACACCAAGTGTGTGGTCCTGCATCTTGACTGAATGGTCTGGTGTGTGCGTTCTTAGGATTAAAATATAAAAAATCTGTCAAAATCATTATGTCTGTGGTCTCTCACGTTTTTTTAAATCAGTTAAGATTTGAGAATTCTCGAGTGTGCACCAGGCATTAGCAAACAATTTCAACTGTTTATCCATTAATTTCAGATAACTATTTCAAATGTTAATATTTTAGCTAACTACCGTTTATCATTTTAGTTAGCTATTTTTAAAAACTGTCTATCCATTACTTTTAGCTAACTTTTCAACTTCTCTCCTCGCTTTCTGACGCTTGTTAAGGTGTTACAGCTGACTCAATATGTTGTTTTTATTTTCTTATCATAATTGTTTTGTTTTTTTATTACTGCAGAAGTACCACCTGGGGAACAAGGTTGGGGATCACTCTTCTACTGTATATTCAGTAGAAATGCCAAAAAGTACCCGCTCCCGTTTTTTCTATAAATTGACAATCACAAGCTCAGTGTAAATGTCTGTGTGGGTTTGTTGTGTAATGGTGTAATCTATACAATCATGCACTCACATCTGTGTATGTACAGTATATGTGCGCTTGTGTTTGACTGGTACAGAAAAGGTGTGATTCATAGCTGACTCACACACTCAACTCCTACAGAGGCACACTTTTCACAACAGCAGGCGAGCCAAACTCCCACAAACACCCTCTCTCTCTCTTTCTGTCACACACACACACACACACACACACACGTCTAATAAAACTAGATTTTCCAGTGACTTGGGATGTTCAAGAGTCCTCTAAAGGATCTGGCCCTGCCTGTCAGGTTATGTGTCATCTGTTCCAGGCACTCTGAAGCTTCGATAACAATAAAAAGGTAGATGAGCATTCAGTGTGTTCCTGGGATTTGTAAATGTACGATGTTAGAAGAACAGAGGCTATCAGAAGTAAGTTTATGGCCGGAGGGTTGTCAGTTTAAATCCCAGTGTTGTTTGAGGTGATTTTGCATGGGGGAAATAAACCAAACAAATTCTAACAGTTTTTTGTGCTTTTCTCTGTATTTTCTTGCTGAGTGTAAATGCTGTTGTTTATTGTAAGTGTTGCTCTCCTTACTTTGCTTGTTGACCTCAACTACAAGGCCATCTGTCACGTCTTATTCCAATATAATTAGGCAAGCTAAAAACAAAAAAGCACAGGCCTCATGCATGATAAGTCAGCAGGAGGGAATCAAGGCAAAAATAATGCTCCAGGCAATGCTAAATCAAAAATAGTGTTCTCTTAGACTTAGATTTTCTCCTTGGAAATTTGCATCAGTTGATAAACGGAACACCAATATGTGTCAAGCAGGATTATGGTGCCTGTAAATGTCTGTTCCCATCTGTTATTTGCAACTGGAAAAATGTCCATTAAATTTCAACCAACGCCATGAGCACAAAAAGCTTGTAATGGGACAAAATTATTAAAATGCAGATTACTTCTTTGACGTAAGCTGCTAAAGAGCCAGATATTTCTCTCAGTAGTTAGTGGACACCAACACAGAGCGAAAAGGAGAGTGAATATTGCACCTTTTGGTTTTAGACAGAGGTAAACAAGAGCAAGCTAATTCCTTTCTAGTTAGCAACCATCAATTTGACCAGCTGCCACTGTAAATAGAGCTAATTAAGCTAACATTAGTTCCATGAGTTGGATGAAAACGCTTTTTCCGGCTGACTTTGAATGTTTTAAGCTAATTTGTTTTAAAACAAAACCCTGTAAAAAGTAATAGTATAGCTCCATACATGCTATCACGCTAAAAAGGTGGAGGCTAAAGCTAACAGGTAAAACATCCTAACCAGCTCATGATCCATGTAGATGAAATGGAAATAAAGAAACAACATTTAACGGTATAATTGCATAGATTTGTCTCCAATATGAAAGGCTTTTCTCAACCTCTTACATTTATATGATGGATGGATGATCCAGAAGGATCTCAACAGCCTGCGACAGAGTGGGGATGGGTTCAAAAGTTTGATGGCCTCGGGTAGGAATGATTTCCAAACCCAGAGATCTGAGTGACCAAAGTTTAAACAAAATTCCCCCTACGCACCATTTGTTTGCCCAGTACACACAAATTAATCACACTCATATGACTTTTCTAATGCAAACTGGCAAATATTTTAGGTAATGTAAGGGTAATCTAAATCCTCATGAGTCTCAGCATTTCTCACCTTGAAAAGAAAAAGTCTAAAAAGATCAAGCCCACATGGCTTAACACTACTGATCCTGAGGCTGTGACTATCACTCTGGCAGCTTTCTCTTGTCATCAAATGCGCTCACATGCTGTCACGGCAATTTCCTTCTAATTTTCGAGTCTGCCGATCAAATTCATGCATTCGCCGGGTTCCACAGGAGGTATGGCAAAAATCCTTTGGCATTCTTAGCAAATTCTCATATTACTGTTGAAGTGCACCACTCCCATATTGTTTTAGCCCTTAGACGTGCACTGTCGCCAAATCAACAATGTGCAGACCTTTTGGCCCCAAACGCCTGTGTTACTGTACACACACATGCAGAAATATAGTATATCATGTTTCCTTCTGTCGCCACAGACACACCCAAGAGAGCCAGCATGAACCGAATACCAAACTACTCTAAAGCATGCCACGTGTGTGTGTGTGTGTGTGTGTGTGTGTGTGTGTGTGTGTGTGTGTGTGTGTGTGTGTGTGAGCGCAAATGTCCGAGGACCCGGGTGGAGCCTTCTGTTCAGAGAGAGTGGGTGTGTGTGTGTGTGTGTGTGTGTGTCAGCTGTTCTTCACAGACGGTCTGAGACGAACAACTCACCATCCACCCACTCCCTGACTGCACACACACACACACACACACACACACACACACACACACACACACACACACACACACACACAGGGGCACACCAAAACACATGCCATATGCACATGACCAACCGATAACCCATCTAATGATGAGGCTCTGAGAAACTGACACAGAACATCATGTAAATAAATCTTCAAAATGTATTGGAGCATGAGTAAATAAAATCCCTGACCTGCTTTTTATGCAATAAACAGACATGATGAATAACAATTATTTCTAATATTAGTTGTTATTAGTCATTTTTCTCAGTTCATGTGGAGTGTGGGACTTTGGATCAGGCTGTGTTTTGTGATGATACATTTTGGCGCTCCGTTCCGATATGTGAAAAACGTCACTGATTGACCTGATTAGAGCGCTGTTAAAGATCAAAGGGGCAAATTTAAAAGGTAAAAAAAATGTGTCATACGGTAGGCAACGTGTTGGACTTCACTGGTCCAGTTCTTTTTATCAACTTCTGTGGGAAGATTTATTCTGGTGCAGTGTTTACAAAATTACACTGACTGGCCTAATGGGGCGCTATAGTTAAGGTTTAAAATTTCAAAGTTTAAAATGTCACGGCTGGCTGAGTGCTAAGGCAGGAATCGGATTTCTGGACCAAATATGCAAGACACAACGACAAGGAGGTTCAGGTGTATCATTTAATTAAACAGAAAATCTAGTCTTACGTGTGGATGACGAGCAAAGACACCAAACGAGAGTGGAAATCCAAATAGAGAAAAGATAAATCCAAAGCAACTAGAAGAGTCCCAACAATTCAACATGTGAAGAAGTAAACATGGGTACAAGCTAAAACACTCAACAACAGACGATAACATGACAAGGACTGCACAGAACAGAGGACATTAAATACAGGGGCAAACGAGCAGGGAGGGAGCGAACAGGTGAAACGAATTACAAATCCGACTCAAACAGGAAACAAAGCTAATCCAAGACACATGAATCCAAACACTACAAAATAATACAGGAAGTAAACCAAGTGAAACATACAAGATGAGTACAGGAAAAAACATAGACAGTATAAGAAATGGATACAGCGATGCCATATACTTCGACAACGACCAGTGAAGTCACTTTTCCGGTGATGGCTGAGCATTACTGCGCCACCTCAAACTGAGCTTGAAGACGTAGATGTGACGTGAGCAACCTATCTGAAAGTTGTAAGTCTTCTGGTAGCTGTGCCAAGAGAAATCTCAATCATTCTGAATCTTGCAGAGACGGAGCGCGTAGGTATATGTAAGGAGATAACATAGGCACAGGCTAATTATTGCTAACTAAAATGCTAGTTAACATTAGTAATTCAACTTAAACAGCTAATGTAAGTCAAAACTGCCTGCGAGCTTCTGACTATACGGTAATTTGTCTACTGTGTGACAGAAAGTCGTGTGGTTATGACACAATCGTTAGCGTATTTTTACAAAAATGGTTGCTACAGGGCCATAACGTAAGATACAAGGTAATGGAGCCTTTTATACATTGTTGTGTTTCTTTAGAAATAAACAATGGGCAAATAGAGTCTTTAAACTCTTCAGATGTAAAGTAATTCGCTGTCAAAGTGACGCCAAAATGAATGGGAGTCAATGGAATGCTAACGACAGGTCATGGCTTGTTAGCCTAGAATTTCCTTATAGGAGGTACGCATTCCGGATGCTCACTTACCCCCTTGGGAAAAACAGAACAAATAACAAGGAAACAGGAATCAATAAAAAGTCAGGGCAATAGTTAACAAAATAAAACAGGAAACATGACAACAGAAACCCTCAACCCAAACATTAAATGTCTTTGCTGCTAAAACAAATTGTTAATCAGAGGTATTAGTACATCTACTATCAGTGTAGTGTGTACAAGTAGTAAGAAAAGCAGTTCTAAATTAAAAGTTCTCTATTTCTATAGTATTTTGATACTTGTAAATTCCCAGTAAATTACAATTTAGTGTAAACTCAAAATGTCACAGAAATTATTAACAGACAAATTAAAAGAGTGGGAATTTGGGTTCCATAATCTTATTGTTTATGGTGACGCCAGTATTATTTTGAATGTGATCAAAATTCATCATTGTGTATAGTGATATCAACGATATGCTTTTATGACATATTTACCAAAGAGGAAAACGGTTTGATGAGAAACAATAAAAACATAATAACAGCATTTAAAATTGTCCGTATCAGTATCTTATCACATATATGAATATGTTATTTTTAAGAAAGTATTGACAATTCTGTGTTAATAAAGAACATTTCTCTGAACTTGTCATCTTTGAAATTCTTTGACAACCACTAGTTAGTTAACTTATTAGTAAATACGTACCCTCATTCCTGGTTTGTTAATTACAAGTTTATGAACTTGTCACCATTGAAGTCCATTGTAACTGCTCTAAATCCTCCAATCTACAAAAACTACTAACTTTTTATAACCACCTTTTTGGCAGTGGTTGGATCCTTGAAATTGTGATTTTGGGTGGAGTATAACTTTAATGATACAGTCCCTAATTTTTTTTAGCACCTTATAACGCCCCCAGATCCCATTCATTTCCTTCAAACTCAAGTGTTAACTGCTCTAAGTTTCAAAAATACCAACAGCTGGAAACTGGAGGAGGGGAAAAAGTTATGCATAACCTTCACAAAGTTCCTTTTTTGCCAAACTGGACATATATTACTTTTTTAATGGAACTTTTACTTACAGTGTTGGCATCACAGCTAAAACTAAATTAGGTTAGATAATAAATCTGATTATTGGATTGTTCTTTACTGTGGCAGGTCTCCTTTTGGCAGACGGTTTTTGGGGAGGCCTGAGTGATATTGGCACAGCATGCTGACCCAAAATGAGTTGTTACCAACATGTTACAAATATGTTGGCAACAACTTGTGTGTTAGAGATAAATGAAAAGATGAACAAGCTATGATTGGTGTAAAAACCAAGCCTGAAACTTGTTTTTGAAGAAAAAAATGTCATCTTTGTCCTTGATTATTTAGAAAATGTTATCAAACTCCAGTGTGCCATTGTCTACATTGGCCCATTATTCATAGGAATAACAAAGGTGCACTACAGTGAGGACCCTGGAAAGCACAATGTATCAGCAATAAGCCATTTCTTTTTAATGCATTTAAAGAGTTTTTCAATGTTCACACAGGCCCCTGGCAACAAACCCAATTAGCCTGCCTCTTGAATTATGAATGCCTGTAATCTCTACTCTGATCACTGCAAGGTATCACAAGTACTCTTGTAAACAAAACTCAATTACATTTTCAGATAAATACTCATTTAGATTTTTTCTGTCTTCAATTGAGGTGTTTTTCTTCTTCTTTTCCTTCTTATTCCCCCATCTCAGTTTGACAGCACTTAAGATGACATGAATTTAAATCGTTAAGACTATTGTCTTGTTGTAAAAGGATGAGAGAATCAAGCTCAATCCTGCTTTGTTAGTCCTTGCATGTTAAAAATCTGGCTGGCCAGAGGGGTGGTGCCCTGGTGGCCTCGAACCAGAGTAAGAAGGTGGTAGTTAGCTGGCTTGTTAGTATCAAAACCTCTGAGGTGACTGTTCACATTTCTTGTTGTAAAGTCAATCAAACAACTACAAAGAGATGCATAATGGGCACAAAGAAATGTGTGTGAAATGACCACAAAGTGTTGTAAAACAATTATAAAGAGACAAAAGTCAAAGAGACAGCAAACAACCACAAACACACACTAAAGATCATCTTGTGGTGGGATCTCACCAGCTGCAATGCCAAACCGGGCCAGGGGTCTATGGTAGCCTTGCTCGGACCACACTTCTTTCCCACCTCAGCCTTTATTTTTATCTCACCTACACACCTTTAAGGTTTTGTGACTGCATCTTGCACGGTTGCGACTATATCGTGGTTACAAAATCTGACATATCAACATGTAAACACCTGGCAAAAGCAGCTTAGTGGTAGTTCCTGCTATAGTGTTTACAGGACCACATTTTGCCATGACGACACACACACACACAGGGGCACACCAAAACACATGCCATATGCACATGACCAACCGATAACCCATCTAATGATGAGGCTCACAAGGTGAAATTACAGTAATTCCAGCGTCGCTGTCACAGCAACAAAAGACTTATGTTGCAGCCAAATCACAAAGAGACATATAAAATGACCACAAAACAACCAGAAAGAGATGCAAAATTACTTTATAGAGACATAAAATGACTACTGTGTTTTGTGTCTCTTTCATTTTGGGGGTATTTCTCCTACATAGGAGGGGTGGGGGGTTTTATGTGCCTGTGTCCAGGGGCTGTCTCATGTCCATTATTACAAATAGCAGCTATTAATTGAGATGATTTCATATAAGAATATTTAACATTATTTATTTGGCATTCATTTATTACACTGAATAAACCATGTAACTATTTATAATGCCAGCCTACAGTTTATGATTGCTATGGACCCCATCACCCCTCCCCCCCTTCTTTGAGTCTAGCCCCCCCCCCCCCCCATTCAAAAGTTCTTAAACCCGCCCCTCAAACATTACATCATCACCCACTGATCATCAGGTGCCAGGATGATGTATGGGCACACACACACACACACACACACACACACACACACACACCTCCCATGCAGCATCTTGCCAGCCTCTTTCTCCCCTGCATTATTGTTCATCAGTCATGATTACTCAGATTGTGTGTGTGTGTGTGTGTGTGTGTGTGTGTGTGTGTGTGTGTGTGTTTCTATAGTCTACCTTTCATCCAGTCCACCACCTGGCTCGTGCTCCATTTGCTAACCGGCTCCATCACCAGCGCCATCGAGGAAACTTTGCGCCGACTCTCCGTTGCGCGCAAGAGGTGTTGTTAACCCAAAACAAAGCTCTGTCAGCAGGGCACAGCTCCCCTCCAGCACTCCTCCCTTGCTCCCCTCCCTCCGCAGCCAGGTGACTTATTTTTCACACTATCCCGGTTCGGTCCTCCCGCCCCTCGCTCAGCCCTATGTCGTGTCCCGTTAACGCAGCGCAGCCCTTAGTGCGGGACAGCCCGGACGTGTGTGCAGCGGAATCCGGTACATTCCTCTGCTCGATCTGGTCTGACATATGTCCCTTTCCCTCTCTTCCCTCCTGTCTTTCCAGTGCGCCAGTCCGGTCCTCCTGGTGTGTGTGTGAGTGAGTATGTGTGTGTGACAAAGATAGAGAGGAGTGTAGGTTTGTGCGCAGCCGGTCCGCTACCGACAGCAGCAGAGTAGGATAGATAAGTCACACCGGACACAACACCCGACAGCATCTCTCTCTCTCTCTCTCTCTCTCTCTCTCTCTCTCTCTCTCTCTCTCTCTCTCTCTCTCTCTCTCTCTCTCTCTCTCGATATGATTAAACCGTGCACGCGCCTCGTAGGTGGCTCCGCGCGCACGTATCAGTGTATTTCCCTCTGGAGCGATGGAATCATGCAGATATGATGGAAAAAGATTCTCAGAAGATTTTTAATCAGGCCGTATAAGTGTGTGTGTGTGTGTGTGTGTGTGTGTGTGTGTGTGTGTGTGTGTGTGTGTGTGTGTGTGTGTGTGTGTGTGTGTGTGTGTTCTTGTTTAACTATATTCGTGGGGTCCAAAAATCGGGAGTCCAGTGTACTTGTGGGGTCCCGACAGCTTTGTGGGGTCCAAAATGCTGGACCCCACGACTTTAAAGGGCTGTTTGAGGGTTAAGACTTGGTTTTAGGATTAGGGTTAGAACTAGGTTATGGTTAGGGTGAGGGTAAGGGTTAAGGTTAGGCATTTAGTTGTGATGGTTAAGGTTAGGGTAAGGGGCTAGGGAATGCATTATGTCAATGACGGGTCCCCACAAAGATAGTGAGACGCACTGTGTGTGTGTGTGTGTGTGTGTGTGTGTGAGTGAGTGAGTTTGTGTGTGGGGGGGGCAACCTCTCCATCGCCACAGATCATTTCTTTGTACCCTCAAACCATTTCTTTCTTTCTTTCTTTCTTATAGATATATGCAGAGAGTTTTTTTATGTCAATGACGGGTCCCCACAAAGATAGTGAGACGCACTGTGTGTGTGTGTGTGTGTGTGTGTGTGTGTGTGTGTGTGTGTGTGTGTGTGTGTGTGTGTGTGAGTGAGTGAGTTTGTGTGTGGGGGGGGCAACCTCTCCATCGCCACAGATCATTTCTTTGTACCCTCAAACCATTTCTTTCTTTCTTTCTTTCTTATAGATATATGCAGAGAGTTTGCCTGTTTTCACATAATTCAACCTTCTCCTTAAAACTTGCAATAATAAAATAGGATTTTTTTTTGGCCAGTTGGGGGCAATGCTGTACCTTGAAAGGAGTCCAGACATCAGTGGTCCCCAGACGGTGAAGCAGGCCTACTAACTTTGGTGGTCTAGTACTTTAAAAGTTGACCACTGAAATTGACAGCCTCACAAAGCAACTAGTGTGGTTGTAGACTCTTAGATTATGTTGAGAACATTTTGTCTTTACTTGAAAGAGTAGGCCTGAGCAAACAACGTGGGTAGCATGCATAAAATAAGTCTCCAGCTGGATTTGTACTGGAGACGTCGCAGTTATGGCATGTATTGAGACCTCTAGTCCACCAAGATGCCATCATTTGCATTTTTTACATGTTTTTTTTTATATTTTTGCCGTCAGTAGCCTACACTGCAGCTGTTCAGGTGTAATATTGTGTTTTTTTCTTCTTTCGGCACATTTTGTTCCAATGAATAAACTGGGAGACTTTCCCCTATGAGCCATAGAAGTGCTCCAACTGTGAGTCACGTAACATTGTCTGCAGAGAAAATATCTCTCTCTCATCTCTCTTGTGTCTCATGACAAGTTTCATAAAAAAATCTGACGGTCGATTGCAACATACAATCAATGCAACAGGCCTTTTTGACAGCCGACATTTTGACTTGTCATAATAGAAAAAGTGCAGGTGTTCCCGATAAGCCATGACAGCGTGACCATGATATTTCCTGTGACATTACAATGTCCTGCATGAAAAAAGCCTATACAGAAGGGTATGTGTACATTTTGATAGTTTGTTTTTTCGTTTGAACCACGAAATAAACAAACGGAAATAGCACGTTTTTTTCAGTTTTCGTTTCAAATCAAAAACGAATAAACGGAGCCGTATTTCCGTTTTTGTACACACAGTACATTGTTAATGGGTCGGTTCACCTAATTCCACCTGTGAGATTTTTCCTCCACCATTCAACAAGCTTTTCAGCATCAACACCTCTTTCCAGAAACAGTGTCATTGTTGTATCAAGGTTCCAGCAAAAAGCTTAAGTCAGAGAATATTGTTTTTGTAATTTCGTTGAATAAACCCATCTTTTCACTGACTAAACACTCAAAATCTTATACTGTTTACGCCATCAGTTTAATCCTACAAAATCACTGCACTGTCAACTCTGGGAATTTAGGAGGATTCTCCCTTAAACGAAGATGTTGTTTCCTTTTTCTGTGTATCCTGTGTATTTTTTAACTCCAGCACTGCACACTGTAATGTTTCCTGTATGATTAATGAATAAAGCTGTTTCTATAGCCACACTAAATTAATTATTATACATATTAATGTTTACCGGGGGATAAGTTAACATTGTAATTTCAGCCAGTGTGATCATATAATGAAAGTATGTTAGAACATTATTCAATTTAATCAAATCATTAAAGATTCATTGCCTGCACTGTAGTGTGTGTGTGTGTGTGTGTGTGTGTGTGTGTGTGTGTGTGTGTGTGTGTGTGTGTGTGTTAAAGTAGAACCTATTCTCCCTTTACATTTCAGTGTATTGCACACACAGTTCAGTAATAACAAAGGGAAAAGATACAAGTACTGAAGATCAAATCAGATCTTTCCATTTGATTCAGTGCAGCGTGATCTCTATACAGTATCTCTAGACAGTATAAAGCCTGTAAAGCAGTGACGGCTACAGTTTTGTGTCCCAATAGAGACCTCTGCTGGTGACTAGTGTTGTTGATGTTGGTCACATGGTGAGAAACAGTTCTCTCGCTGCAAAAATAGAACATAAAATTCCTACAACCCTTTTTTTCTTGTGTTCTGACTGGACCAATTTGGGGATTTTTAAGTTCCTCTGGCCGCAGTTCCTGTAACTCTTTCAGCTCCTACTTCAGGGCAGGGTCTTTTCGCGGTTCCCTTTTCAGCATAGGAACCTAGTTCAACGAGGGTCGGGTTACCGGTACAGACAGACCAACAACGGGACAATTTTAACAATTTTCGCCATCTTATTCATCACTAAATTCACTTCTGACAACATCTTAGGCGAGAAATGAACTGTTTAGATTTCGAATATAGGCAGTCTTGTGAAAATTAATGCCGAATTGACAATTTGCTTCAAAGTTTTTGGAGTTGAGAAGCTCCAGCGGGGGAGAGAGAGATACCAGTTTCTCTTCGGGAGACTTGTTTAAATTATGACAAATATGCTATATACATTAGATTTAGTTTTTAGTTCATACTTTTTTGGTGTATTTGTTTTCTGATTTTAACTCTATAGAATGTTGCCGTGCTTGCATCACTCCCTTACCCCTCCTATAGTCCCTATGGCCACTTGGAAAAACGGTTTTGGGGGAGAGTAGTTAGTAGATCTGTTTAGAAGTGGACTTTTCCTATAACTAAGTTCCTGTAATTACTTGGTCGGAAAATGGCTTTTGACACACTGGGAGCTATTGCAGAGACCTGAGAACTGGTGTAATGAAGCGTATTCTTTTTTTTTATTATTATTATTGGGACTCAAGTATCTGATGTTACTTGAGAATATTTTTTGAAGTGGGGTTAAACTTGCTGGAAATAAAAGCAATAGTTTTCCTAAGTCATGGCTGGACTTTGATCCTCTGATTTTTGCTATGTTTTCTCCTGGCCGAGGTGAAGATGAAACCTACTGACTTTGGTGATCCCCTGACTTTTCCTCTAGCATCACCCTGATTGATTTATTTTATTTTTTAGTAAAAAGTCTCAATAACAATTGGATAGATTGCCATGAAAGCTGGTACAGATATTTTCCTGAACTTTCATCTATTGCCAACTGCAGGTCAAAATAATTCCCTCAGCTGTATGTTGGCTTCATTGCTAATTAATTATCAAATGTTAGCAGGCAAACCCAGCAAACTAAGAAACTTTATACTGTTCCTAAATTTTAAATGGAACTCAAGCTAATGGTTATGAACGTTGTACTTGGTGTTGAAGTAGTTAAGTCCTAAGAACACCGCTGCTAGGCAACGGCAAAGAAGTTAGCTATTAGCTAACAATTTAGCAAACTACTAAAACTACAGGGGAGCATGCCCATGGACCCCCCCCCTAGGGGGGGCTTGTGCCCCAGTGCAGCTCTAGGTCTAGTGACGCCCCGGGGGCAGTGTCCCCGTTTTAAGTTTACAAAGATAAAAACGTTACCTGTTTTGGAGGTATTTATGCTTCTGAGCTGAAAATGTCCCGGGATTTTGTCTCAGAAATCTGGTCACCTTAATGAGCGAACAAGGTAAACTCGACCCCATTTCAATGCAGCGCTGTTGTCACTGTGAGCATGTTAGCGCGCTAAAGTTAGCGTTTTAGCGCAAATAACAGCACAGCGAGTACAGAACAGCAAGCACGGCTGTAGGCTCTAGTCTTGTTCAAATGAGTATGTTACGGTCCTTTACGCGTCAGTCTCACTGTGTTGTGTATGTGGAGCTGCATCTGCACATGAGGAAACCAAGCTGAATCAGGATAAGCATGTCGACATCACGGACAGAGACGTAAACAGCCCACAGCAGTTATCAGGAGTTCTGCTCTTTTTTATTAAACTTGTTCAACTGTGATCGTATAGTGGAATGGTTATTTTTAACAAAAGTATAGTGTTACATGTTTTACAATACTTTGTCTATTTCACAGTAGAATGTAAAATAAAACAAATTAAATCCTCAACTTCTAAGGCATTTCTGCTGTATAAAAATACAATATATGAATCAGTACAGTGTCTTCAACACCGGAAAATAGCTCTTATAGTTTAACATTATACATTTTTCACATAATAAAAGTCAATATCAAATTCAATAACAGTTACCTGCACATGAGGAAACCAAGCTGAATCAGGATAAGCATGTCGACATCACGGACAGAGACGTAAACAGCCCTACACAACGCACAGTGAGTCAGACGGAGGAATAGCATTAGAAACCATGCAAACTAAGCTAGGCTACATTTAGCATTCAGCTCTGAGCCTAAAACTAATGACTCACTCGACGCCAAACAAACGGCATTCATCTCTAAATTACATCACAACAAGAATACAGTAAAATAAAACATTGTGTGGTGGGCTTTAAAGCATTTTGGCTAATATTGTCTCTGCGGCATTTAACATGCGACTTACCACAGCAGTTATCAGGAGTTCTGCTGTGGATTACCCATAATTCGTTACTTTTAGCGCCGCGGCGCAATGTGAAAGTGACGCCGGCAGACGGCGCTGTCCCCATTTATGCAGCAATTTAACAGAACACATATACAACCCGTTACAAGTACAACAAGAGTAAGTGCTTAGACTTACTTAGCTTTAATAACTTAGCGCAATTGTTCAACTTTTTTGGAAATATCCTTATTCATTTTCTTCCGGGAGTTGGATGAGAAGATCGATACCACTCTCATGTTTGTACGCTAAATGTGAAGCTAGAACCAGCAGCCAGTTAGCTTTAGCATAAAGAACAGACTGAAGAGCCAAATGCAGAAATCAAGTCTTACCAAACATCACACCCTCACTGGACTTGTGAATATACAAATCAGTGAACTGGAATGCAAGCAAGGTACAGTTCCCCTTTGAAGTAGTGTTAAGTATTGTGTTTCAAGAGGATTAGTCCCTTTCTGTGGGCTGCTTGCATTGTATTGCACTGTTCACAATCTTTAACCACTTTACAGGAATGGACATAATAAACTGTTGATGAGGAAGTGAAAAGGGGATTAGAGAATATAATAATTCATAAAACATAATTTTCCACACTGATGATCAACAAAATGACACTTTATTTTTTTATGTACTGCTGGCTTGTCTTATTCTCTGCATACAAAATGACCAAATATTACAACACATGTACATGTAGTTAATTGTTTTTAGATTTAATTAAAAACATTTGGCTAATTGTGCAAAAGCATATGTTTCGCAAACATTAAGAAAGTTAAATTAAGTTATGTTCTGACGCAAGATGACTCACTGTTGTGTGACATCAATCAGCCATAGAGAAGCAAAATGTCCCTCCAATGACACAACTAGTATTTTTGAAATACTGTTAAATCAAAATGGAATTTTATTTTAGCTATTGCACCAACAGGCTAGCCTGGAAACCAGATGAATCTGCAAGCTTGTGTTTTATTTGATCTGGCAGATACGCATTTGTGAATTAGTCCAGCGATGCCAGGCAACCACTTTGACTGTATATCTACATTTTAAAGGGTTACACTTTACTTGAAGCTATCTACATAAGAGTGACATGACACTGTCATGAACGTGTCATAAACATTATAAACAAGTCATAAACGTTTATGACATAACGCTTCTTTTAGTAAGTGTCATTTGGTTTTTGTCATGACAAGTTGTGGTTAGGGTTATGGTTATGGTTAGGGTTATGGTTAAGATTACTGATACAAAATAAATTCAACTCATACATTATTATTACAAATATATAATCTATGTTATTCTGAAATAGACCATTCTGCTCCATAATGAGTACTTCTTTGTATTTTAAGTATATTTTGATGCTTGTACTTTTGTACTTTTACTTCTGCTTTTAAATGCAGAACTTGGACTGTGGCATTACTACATTTATTTGAGTAAATTATTTCAATACTTCCGGTTATCACAACTGAAATGTTTACTTTGAAAGCTGATAATATTATAATCCTTGTCTGAAATCAGTCGGCTTTGAACCCACCTTGAGCATCACACAAAAACGAATTACCGTCAATGTAATTACTCAAGCTCACACCTACTAAGGCCTGTACTACGAAGCAAGATTTGGCGTTAACGAGGTAACTTCAGGTTCAACCCAGGGTTTTGTGTATCACAACGGTGGATCACTTGTTACCGGGTTAAATCGCCGTGCTAATTTACGCTGAACACCTAACCTGGTCGGGAGCAGGTTAAGTTGGAGATTAGAGATCAACCGGTGTTAAAGCACCGCCAACTGACCAATCAATACTCGATTGATAACGGCGTCACCGTTCTTAGAAGCGGAGAGAGAGAGAGAGAGAGAGAGAGAGAGAGAGGTGCGCTCATAAAAGTTAAAACATTTAGAGACCGACAACCCCGTTAACATTCATTGATGGGTATTGTTATGAAAGATATAGATTTTCAGCGTAGGGAATTACGTATCTTTGTTAGCTTCTTGAGCCGTGCGTTGCCAATGCGACACATCGGTTTGAATTAAGTTTTTATATGTTTTATTTGCTCTCACGATGGCTTACCACTGCCAGGGTTGCCCTGAAATAACAGGCTGAAGCAGCGACAGTTTATGGAAAGCACAAGTGTAACTGTGGTCAGATCTTGTGCCTGACTGATGGGGAAGTGATAAGCGTGGTGATTTACGCACCTTGACCTTGCCAGCTTTCCTTCCTGTTTTAGGAAGCAGCGACTGTATTGCATTTTGCCTGTTAAACCGTGTCTGTGTTCTTCATATTTATGTAGAATTATAGTTTGCTCTTCTTATGTAAAATATGCAGCTCTGGTAGATGTTTGCGATTGGTCATGCTGCGCAAACACCACCCCTTTTATGTGAACATGCGCGCCGCTGGATTGGGAAACCCTGGGTTGATTGAACTAGTTGTTAACGAGCGTCGTGACACAGCTTATGCAGGACCGCGGTTGTTAGGTTAGGTGAAGCCTGTTGATCTTGATTTGTAGTACAGGCCTTAGTCTCCACCACCCCCCCCCCGCCCCCACACACACACACCTGTTTACTAATGCACCACGACGCTACCTCATGTTGCTTTAATGAATTTGAGCAATACAAATGTCTCAACCTTTCTCTGGCTGATGGAGATATTTATCTACCAGACAGCAGAGAAGAGGAAGTGTTGGTTATTTTGTGATCACTTTCACACTGGATTTACATCAGTCATTAGTTTAGGTTTCTTTTTAGAAGAAGTGACTAAAACAGCAACTCCCTGTTTGAGGCATTAAAAAGAAGTAAAAGAGGAAATAGAGTTTGGCTTAGTAATTTTCAGAAAAGGTATTAACATTAAAATCTTAGACGTAAATTTCTTCTAAATTTCTCTCAGGAATGTATTAATGGATGTTTACATACAATATCAAAATCTACACGGTAGATGATGGTGAATTCAGCATCCTGAGAAAACTAATTAATAAAAGCTGAAAGGCTTCAATATACAGTACATCTAAGAAAGTCTGTTTCTGGTGATAACAAGCCTGCCCTGCCTTCTACTCTCACTTCCTCACTCGAGCACGAAAGAGGACGGAGACGACAGGCAGAGGGAAGATGTTTAGGCTCGAGGCCAACATGTTTCTCACGTACACTGTATATTTCATGGTAAGATATATCATTTGCACCCTTTTGATCTGAGAGGAACATTTTATTCGAACAAAGGAAGATAATTAAACTACAGCATTCCACGGATACGACATCAGTGATTAATCAGCTCTTCTTCGTGTGACACAGTGAGTATCAGAAACCATTACTGAGTCTTGATCATTTATAATGAGGTAAGACAAACTGTCTGAGCTTAGATACTGCACCTACATGTGGTGATCATATATGATATCATTCGGAGTGTTTGTTGTTTGTTACTGTCCTTGACGGTCTTTGTTTTTTTGGATTTTCAGAATCACCTTCTGCAGTTTGATTTATCAGGTGGACTATATGTTGAGAAACTGCATTTCCTTGTTCTGAAGAAGATTTTAAAATGGGTCGTGGAGTGAAAGAGGACAAAACGATGACAAAAGGAGGCTCCGGATGTTTTAAACTAAGTGTTATTTTTCTCTTGCTAAATATCAGCAGTTTTGTTGTTCCGGTCACAGCATTTTCACTGAAGTATTGCCGAATCAGTTACAATGTCGCCATATGTTCCGGGAGTAAACTCAAATCGGTTCCACAAGATATTCCCTCAACGGTGAACGGTTTAGACTTGTCTGTGAACAAGATTCAAATAATACAAGCATCAGATTTCAAAACTCTATCAGTTTTGACGCAGTTAGACCTGAAACGCAATTTAATTGACCAGATACACCCAGGCACCTTTGCCAATCTGATTTCCCTCAAGAAGTTAAATCTAAATAATAATAGACTTGTTCAACTTGCAGATGATCTTTTTGATGGTTTGAGCAACCTCACAGAGCTCAGATTGTACAGAAATCACATCGGAGCAGTGTCATCCACCTCTTTTAAGTCCTTGACAAGCTTGACATTTTTGGACATCTCCAAAAACAAACTGCACCACATAACACAAGTTCATACTATACTACAGCATCTGCCAAATCTACAGGAGCTGGTAGTCAAAAAAAACAATTTCACCACTTTTCAGTCGTGGGAACTGACAAACAGCTCACTAAAACTTGCTTCCCTTGATTTGTCTCAAAATCCGATTGCAGTCTTTAGGATCACTGCAGATGTTTTTCCAAATCTCGCCTGGTTAAACATTGGCGGCTCTTCTAAAAAGCTACGGATGAAATGGGACGTGCACAACAAGACTTTTCTTAGTCGAGTGTCTACTCTTGATATTAGCGGGCTTCAAATAACTTCTGATGACATGAAAACATTACGAGACACCTTCAACTCCTCACTGACTTCTCTGAGGATGAATGCAATGACACCTACAAATCTTTCAGCGCTAATCAACATTTCCTGCACCATCCCAACGTTGTCCGCACTCCAACTTCAACGGAACAGACTCTTTTATGTCCGTTCAAATTTCTTCCAGTTGTGTATTAACGTAAAAGAAATAGATTTATCAGACAATTTAATACGACGTATTGAAGACCAGGCCTTCACATCTCTTCACGGTTTAAGGATCTTGAGTCTGAATCACAACAAACTCACATCTGTTCCACCTGCTTTGAGGAATCTAACAACTCTTGAAGAGCTGAATCTCAGCAAGAATAACATCAGCACACTTCAATGTAATGATTTCGCCAATCTGACAAAGCTCAGACAGCTCAGCCTTCATCAGAATGTAATCTCAGCTCTACAAGAGTGTGTTTTCAAGAATTTAATACGATTGCAAGTTTTAAAGCTACAGAACAACACCATCTCCAAATTAAACGGTGCTTTCAAAAAGTACTTGCCCAATCTTAAACAACTGCGTTTGAATGGAAATAAACTGACCGCCATTAAACGTAGGGAATTTATGGGCTTGCAATCCCTCCAGAACTTGTCATTACATGAAAATCAAATAGGTGAAGTTGAAAATGGGTCTTTTATTGGATTGACAAATCTGACCGATATTCAGCTGCAATCAAATGATATTAAAAAAGCTGCACTAGACAAAGGGGGTTTCAATCATCTGATAAATTTAATAAGATTAGATTTGAGGGACAATCACATTAAATACTCCGACAGCTCACCTTTGCCTGATCCACCATTTTCTCAGCTGTCCCGTCTGGAGACATTGGCTATTCCTGGACAGCACAGCAGGGGGAAGTCCAAACTGCCTAGCAACTTCCTGCAAGGTTTGACTAATCTTTTGGATTTCAGTGCCAGGAACATTCAACTTCTATCCCTGGCCAATGACACGTTTAATTACACGCCTCGACTGCAAACGCTCGACATTAGCTCAAATGACCTTAAGGAGCTTTCTCCGGAATTGTTTTCCCCAATTCAAAGCCTTAAAAGCCTCTACGTATCAAGAACAAGTCTTTGGTCTCTAGATTTCCTTATGGATGCCAAACTAACTAAGCTGGAGTTCTTGCAGGCAAGAAAGAATGAATATTCAATTTTAACGGAGGAATTATTCAATTCCACACCAGCTCTTGTTTACTTGGATCTTCAAGGCAACAGCTTCACCTGTGCCTGCGATAATGCCTCGTTCAAAAAGTGGGCATTAAAAAACACACAAACACAAGTTTTTGATGCCTACAACTTTATGTGCAACTATCCTCCAGACCTCAAAAATACAAAACTGTTGGACCTAGACATCCGGTCATGCACAGTGGACACTGGATTTATCTACTATATCTCCACCACATTTACAATCCTCCTGTTCATGGTGGTGTCCTTCACCTACCATTTCCTGAGGTGGCAGCTGGCCTATGCCTACTACCTCTTCTTGGCTTTGCTCTTTGAGACAAAGCATAAAAACAAGCAAGCTTATGATCAGTATGATGCCTTCATCTCCTACAACACCCATGATGAGCCATGGGTCATCAGAGAGCTGTTGCCAAAACTGGAAGGGGAGCAGGGCTGGAGATTGTGTCTGCACCATCGAGACTTCGAGCCAGGTGAGACTGCCCTTTGCACCTGGTGTTAAACAAATGTTTTAGCCATGCTAGTCAGTGGTGGAATGTAACAAAGTACAAATACTTTGTTACTGTACTTAAGTACATGTTTCATGTATTTGTACTTTACTTAAGTAGAATCAATAGTGCATACTTTTGACTTTTACTTCGTTACATTTTGCAGCAATTATCTATACTTTCTACTCCACTACATTTCTACAATGTTCCATTACATTTTCGTTACATTTTCTGATCAGTTTTTTTGTGGGAATAAGGTGACCAATGAGGAAAGTCTGAGGGCATCTGGTGGACATTTGGATAATGGCAATAATAGAGATATCGGGGCAGGGGCGTGAGGAACAGAGAGGCAGATAGGGTAAAAACAAACTCAACTGAGGAAGTCATCTAGACAGAAATATCTCAGCAACTGTTTCCTTCATGGTAATAGATTAAATAGTTGTTGATCTCGGTAATTTGATGCACGCATGAGATCCCTTAACGTTTCATGTAGTCTAAGTTTTAATTTGTCCAATTCTTTGATGTATGGCCAAATACCAATACCACCAATACCAATAGTCTTACACCAGACAAAGGTGCATGTTACTTTCATGTGCATAAGCCTTAACAGTTGTTTTGTACTTTCATCTATACACCAGAGGGTGTCACCATAGTACTTGTTGTACAGCACCATCAGAGGAACTAATGAGGAAAATACAGATTATATTTACTGACCCTTTTCTTCTCCTTTTTCCTTTTCTCTTCCTCAGGTAAACTCATCATAGACAACATCACGGATGCCATCTATGGAAGCAGGAAGACCATCTGTGTGATCAGTCGCAGATACCTTGAGAGTGAGTGGTGCTCCAGAGAGATCCAGGTGGCCAGGTAACATGACTTTAAACTTCCCTGAGTTGACACATGGCAATACAACAACCTCATTTACTCTGTATGAAGCGAGTTTGTGTGATATGACTGATACTGGATATGCTTATAATGCATAATAGTGAGGTCTTTATAGTTATGCCATTTACATGAATTGTTGTATTTAGTCTACTGTTTAGAGTTTCAATACAAAGCCATTGGGGGAAAAATGAACAGGTCTAGTTTATCCCACAGTCATTTCTAACACAGTCAATGGAAACTATGTTTTACTGAGTACTGCTCTCTCCTATTTGTTTGTTCATACATGACAATGTCTTAAATCAAGTTTCCATCCAAATGTAGCGCACATTTTAGCCAAATTGCCAGTGAGTAAATGCAAATGAATGTGCATTCACTACTATTTTGTGAATAGGTTCATCGAAATGAACAGATAAATAATTCCATTGTACTTTGCCGTTTCATGTTGATCTGAAACTTTTATACCTCAGACCAAGGTAACCAAGTAATCCTAATATATATTGGAGGGCACACATCCCCCCCAATATTTAAATATGCTCAAAATGTCCCCCCAATATATTGATAGGCTAATATATTGCTATTCCACGATAGGCAACTATGCAAATTTGGTTAAAAAAGTTTGCAATATGTCTGGGTAATTTGAAATTTTGAAAATTCTGTTTTATTTACTGAAGCGGAAGTGAATGGAAACACACTTTGACTTTTTGTAGCTACTGAACCAAAATTAAAGGTAGAGTTTTATGCTCTCTAAAACCATGTTGTCACTGTCATAATGAACACCGTAACCATAATGTTAAACCTAAAACTAGTCTGAAACTTTTGAGGAAGGAGCAAACATTATTTCTTATAACTAACTTAAATTTTGTTCTCATTTGTTCCGTTTGATCATTCAATCGTCAATCGAAAACCTTGGGGTTGCGAATACACATTGGGATCTAGGAACTTGTGGTCTGCAAACATATAGTTGATAAATAAAGATAAAGACATAGAATATGATGAGTGGTGTTGTCCTCTTCCTCATCCATCCATCTTTTTCCTCGGAGAAGCTTCCGTCTGTTCGATGAGCAGAAGGACGTGCTGATCCTGGTGTTTCTGGAGGAGATTCCGACCACTCATCTGTCTCCTTACTACCGCATGAGGAAGCTGCTGAAGAAGAAAACCTACCTGAGCTGGCCTCAAGCAGAGGAGCACCCTGAACTGTTCTGGGAGAAACTGCGCCAGGCTCTGAACACCAGAGAAGATCTCGGAGACAACAGGTTCCTCCTGGTGGACAGACCGTGATGGAAAGGAAGTACAATCCTCTCTGAGGAGGTTTAGAGCCACAGTCCATTGCTTTGAGTCTTCTTGTTGGTTGGTATTACCGCTAGTCTATATCCACGACGTTCCACTTCCAGGATTGCTCCGGTGCTGCCGGAAATTCCGCCGGATGTCACTCTTTTCGGCCAGATGTCCGTTACCTTCCGCTTTCTTTGTGTTGAAATTTTAAACTCTGGTGGATTTATGAGGACTATGGTTAACTGCTCCTCAGATCTCTGCAGGGTAAATCCAGACAGCTAGCTAGACTATCTGTCCAATCTGAGTTTTCTGTTACACGACTAAATCAACTTTTGAACGTACACGTTCCACCAAAACAAGTTCCTTCCCAAGGCTGTTTTGCAGAGGCACCGTTGCTCCGACCGGGGCTTAGCGCCGCCCGAGACGATTGTGATTGGTTTAAAGAAATGCCAAAAAAACAGAACACGTTTTCTCCCATCCCAGAATGCTGTGAGGACTTCCTCTACAGCACTGTGGAGAAAAGTCTGGCAATGCGAGACTATATTACTACAAGATTTCCAAAAGTATATCTGAAGGAACACTGGTGTAGTGGAGGGTATATGGTATACAGTACAGATATACCGGGTATACACACCTGTTTTTTCTGGCGGTTTACAGTAAACCCACCTATCAGCAAAAAAGCCATTGGAATATATAGGAGAGTATACCCACTTTCTCCTCAGTAACCTACCCATTTATCTAGTAGTACACCCATGCACCTCATCAACTATCATTACACCACTGTGCAGGAGGATGTTGGCATTACATGACATTACTAGGACAGCTTATCTTTCTGGCCTAACTGACATGGAAAAAGACCACGTTATGACTAAGTAGTCTCTTCATGAGTGTGTGAGCTCTGCCTTTTACTTCTTTAATGGGGTAGTGTAGATAATAAAAGGGTGACAGAAAATATTAGAAATATCATAGAATAGAATAGAGTAAGACACTGTGATCTAACAAAAAGATTGGCCTCATCAAAAATACTTTAGACAAATAAAACATCAGTGTCTAGGTCGCTCTATTAACAGTTTGGGCTTGATAAAAGTAATCACTTTCAGATTCATTTTTTCAAACAGTCAAGTGTAAAATGATGCTACCAATTTTTTAACCTGCCACTGTTTGTCATACAGTTTGATTTGACTCCTATAGACAGGTTTCCCCATTTGCAATCGTGGATGTGCGTGCAGCAGGAGGGTAGAAAACATGTTTCCACAATGTCATGATAGCTTATACTGTATATATGGACATTTTCAACTAGTAAATTTACTTCAACTAGTAAATGGCATCGCTTGGAAACCCAACTATAGGACTTTATAAGAACTTATTTTCTGAAACGCTTTCTGAAACGTCTTTGTTGTTAGGCGACCACTTGATTTACTTTTTTTTATATATATATATATATATATATATATATATATAAAAATGTTATACTTGGTATTTGTTCAACCTCATTACAAACTCATGCTGTGCAGCCAACCCCACAGGACTCATTTTAATTTAATTTAAATTCTAGTGGAGATCCCAAAGTTTCCAAAGATACTAAATCTGCCAATTACATTTTTGGGGAAATGTGTATTAAATAATGCCCAAGACATCTAGAATATTTTTGATTCGCTGTAATGGTGCAGCCATAAAAACGTGTCTTGTAGCTTGAACAATGTGACACATTGTGTATGATACATCAGTGTAGAATAAGATGATTTTAACAATCATGTAGATATTTATAATGAAACAATGTATGTTAAAGGGCTTACAATGTAAACTTGTCTAATCTGACATGCATTTCTGAATCTGCTATTTCAAATTATTATCCATTTTTAATTGCAACTGTATAACATTATTGAGAAAGGCTAGAAACGTTTTTTTTTTAATTTATATCCTATTGTCTTGCTATTATATTATGACATCTGCATATTTCACAGTGCTGATCTTGATTTTATGCACTCTAGTTGAAATTCTGAGCTTTTATTGACTGACTTATCACTGTAAAGTAAGATGATATTTGCAATGTATAGCAGCTTCATAATTGTGTGACATTTAAAAAAATATATGAATATTACTTGTTCTATATTATTAAAATTAAATTGTCAAATATTCATTTGAAGTTGTTTTTTTAAATATAACTGAAAAGGTGTATGTATTGATGTATTGAAGGTATAAAATGTGTGTATATGGTTAATGCAGTGAAACCCACATAGACAGACTTGTGTATTATTAACATCTCTGTTTTAATAAATTCTTTGACAATAAATTACAATGAAAACCTCACACTTTCATACTGCTTTTCTCTGGCCTTCAGAGCTTATTTACACAAACTTTGCAAAAGTATATACATTCTTCTCGAAAACACTGTTTTCATTACATCTGGTTGATGCTCTGCCTCTACAGCGTACAGTTTACTATGTATTAAGAATACTACACTCCCCTGTTCATAAAACAGAATAAATATTATCAGATATAATAGAATAATTTAACAGGAATTACTTCATAGTCCCCATCAGGGTTCTTGGGTGTGGGAATACATTAAAATTAGAGTCATGGGCTGCAGATATTAACTGCTGTATTAAGATGTGGTGTTGCCTTGGGCTCTGCTTGCGAGGATCTGACTGTTCTTCCTCCTCCTTTGACTACAAAGAAAAATGGAAACATAACATTAATATGGTTTAGTGTTTGGTTAGAGTGCCAAATGTAAATAATATACAGAAAATGGCATTAAACACACGAGAGACATAGGAGTGTACTCACTCCAAACACTTAATCCCTCTCTGAGTCCAGTCGGTTGAAGGGTCGGCACACACAAACCTCCCCGGAATGTGGAATCTGTGGGAAACAGGGAAGAAATGATCAAACACGAGACACATCACATGAATGCACTTTATTACACATTACAGTTCTCCCCTGTGGTCTCATTCCAGTTTGTTTATTATTAACCTCAAAGTGTCTTCTAGTAGGCTACATATGTACAACAGTAACAGAGAGAGAGCTTCTCAGATAGTCCTGCAGCACTTGTAGGGAATTATGTCCAAGATAAGGCCCTAAGGCCTGTCAAATCTGACTCCAATTTATTAATTCCCACGCCTTCTTTCACTTCATGATTGATTTTCGGTCACACTTTAATGGCCAGGGAAACACAAGCAAGGGAGTGCAGTGCAATTTAGAAACACAAGCTAACCAGCTCATGCTTTTTTAAGTCATATCTAGTGCCTGCTTTCTAACATGTGAACTCAAAGAATAAGGATTTATTTGCTTTCACTTCAGTCAAAGCATGACCAAATTGAAATGCCTTTACACACACACACACACACACACACACACACACACACACACACACACACACACACGCACGCAGTATCTTTGTTTATATCTTTGCGATATAAGGAATTGATAAAGAAAGCAGAATCAATGATTATGTATAACCTCTTGTTATGGCCTATTTTTGTTCAGCCGCCCAAACTTTTAGTAACTTGAGTGCACTGCCACATTTCTACTTCAGGTACATTTAGTGGGTAGTTAAGATGTAAGTCTGCAACGGCACAATAACACAATCATGAAGTACATTTTTATTTTTTTTAAGACATTTAATAACGCCACCTTGTGCTCAATCGCAAAAATAGTCAGCAGATTAATCGATTATGACAATTAATTGTTTATTGAAGCCACAATTCTAAGTATTACCGCACATTTTATGTAATGCTCAACTGGCCTACATTGTCTATAAAGTAATATGTAATTGTAATATGTGTGTGAGACCACAATTCAGATTTCGGACTGCTTTGTTTCTACCTCTTTATGACCTGCACCCTGTGCTGCTGTTACTTTCGAATTTGCATAATTTGTAGTCTGACATGACATCAAATCGTTTACTCACATAACGGCGTTGATGTCGCAGGAGTTCTTGATGGTCTGGTGGCTGTAGCCCAGCAGTCGTTGGCATGGCAAATGACGTCTGGCGTACCTCAGGCAACAGCTTGCTGTAAAGACACACACAAATTGTTAACACAAATACAGCATGCACACCCTTTTGGATGCTGGAAAAACAACATTTAAACAAAATAGTTGTTGTCATGCAACTGCTGAATTAGGGTACTGGCAACTTTTTGGTCCATGCAATACAGGCATGAAATATAGGCCTAGATTCTACTTATGGACTGTTTGTTAGAGCTATCTGATTTGCAGACACTTCATGTACTACAATAACGCAAAGCAAAAGGCAATTTCATTTCCTAAATGCATCCAAATGTGTCAGAGATGACAGAAAGGACACTGCGCATGTAATATCAGTAGTAGCTGAAAGACTCACCTGACTGTGTGCTGCCGATGAAGGTGGTGAGGATGACGAGGGAGCACAGGAGAAACACTTTGCTGCTTGCCATGGTTTCTTATAGCTGGAGTGCTGGCTCGGCCGCTCTCAGTGTGTTGCTGTAGTAGCTTAGTAGTAGGTGCTGTAAAGTGCCTGAAGGTATGTGTGACAGAGACAGTGCTTGTCTGTCCTTAAGTAGGGCGGCTCTGGGATTTTCCCGTATTCGGCAGGATTACGCAATGCCATGTGCCATTGTTTGAATTTGGAAAAGAGCCAGAACAATGGTACGCCTGCTTCCTCTAACTTGTCCACGTGGCCTATTAGAAAATGTACATTTGCAGCCTGTGTATACAAGTGAATATCAGTTATAAATATACAACCACCTTACTCAGTGTAGCCTCACTAGAATTAGCCAAACCAGAACAGAGGACACAACTTAGACTATTAATGCAAACAACGGACAAAATAAGTGCATAAGTATTATTAAACTACAGAAATTGAAAATTCTCTTAAAATAAATAAACCTCTTTAACAGCAGAATAAAACATCACCAAGGCAGCCACACACATACTTCATTACAATTAAAGTGACAGATTATTTAAAAACAAAAATGTTTTTAAAAATATACAAAAATAACCTTGGTACAGTAACCATAGCTTAAAGGACAGTAAATATTGGACTACTGCAAATGCTTGCTGCATGTCTGCTGGATGTGGTAGCAACAATTAATGCAGCTTTTAAGTTTCACATTTTTAAAACACTGTGGCAAGGATCTGAATATGATGTAAATTGTCAGACATGAAAACATATTAACTTTCACTTGGGTCAATAATGATTCAGCAGCAATTAAAAAAGCAGCCATGAAGTTAAGCTGCAGGAGTACATTTTTTCCTCCTTACTTCCCCTGATAAGTTATTGAATAACTGCCTGCCTTGCAGCAACGCAAAAGGCATTTCCCTTTTTGTGTGTGGGGGTTTGGATTAGTTTCTCTTTCCCAGTTAAATGGTGACTCAAAAAGAGACACAATGATACCTAAGGTTTAGATAATCCCAACATGCACTGTTGGGGTTATCTAAACCAACATACACGGTAGTGTAGATGACTCCTGTGTGAAAAATGTGGGGCACATGTGAATGGGAAGTGATAAGATTGTTTAAAAAGTGAGGAAGTGTGATAGATGGCAACATCTTTGTAGAGTTTGGAAAGACAAACAGAGGCATTTTGTTGAGTAGAAAGTCCCTCGACTCCTCGTCAGATCGACACACTGTTTGGCTGATGTGGGAAGTGGCTCTCCAGTTTGCCATTTTGGGAATTTGTGCATTTTTAAAGTGAAAATCTACTTCCTAAATTGAGTTGCCCACTCTGAAATCACAGTTGGTGCCACTGTGTGAAATAATAAATCATCATCCTACAGTAAGTGATGTATTTTAGAGTGACACTGAGAACCAAAGTGGCTGCAATTATCAGTGGTATGCCACTTTGACTAGTTTCTAACATCTTGATTATCTAGAAGTTGAGAACTGGTATTCCTCCTCTCGCCATTAAAGTCCCCTTCCAAATAGGGCTGGGTGATATGGAGAAAATCAAATATCACGATATTTTTGACCAAATACCTCGATATCAATACCGCAACGATATTGTAGTGTTGACTATTGGTGCTTTCACAAAATATTTACACAATCAGATTTTTTATAAATAATCATCAGTAATGTAGCTATAATGACTAAGTGGGTAAAGGCAAATAATAGAACAGTTACAACAGTCTGGTAAGTTCAGAAAATGACATCACTTTACTGTAATGCAGCCTTTAAAACCAGGAAAAGACAACACTTATGCCATATTACGATATAACGATATCCAAAATCTAAGAGGATATCTAGTCTCATATCACGATATCGATATAACATCGATATATTGCCCAGCTCTATTTCCAAACACATTTTTAAGTATGTAAAAACTACTGTTGTGATTAATATTAGGTTTAACATGGTTTCCCACATAAAAACTAAAAAGAAAACCATACTGAAATCTACTCTTTCTCCCTCATTGAGCAATTCTGGATCAGGCCCCGCCCCACCCACCATCGCTGTTCAGCGTGGGTTGACGCTCGTTTTCTGACTGCAATCTAGCATCTAACTTAGACTGACCGGTAAAAGAGCAGCACACATTAAGGCTCGAAACATCTGAGAGATTCAGCCATATGCCTACATGTTTGAGCCTCACTCCGGGTCCAGACACAATCGTCGCCCAACCTAAACTATGTGGTTATTATTGTTAAATTTAAGTAGAAATTTGATCCCAAACTACTAGAACAATACATATTTGAACCCAAACCATGTTCCTTTGCCCATCAACCCTCCACTAAACTCCTGTATGTGACCCATTAGGTTGGTGACAAGACAACTGGAAATATCCAGAACAGTCATCTGGGTTACTTAAACCCATTGTCAGAACAGCATTTAAAGAACTAGCCTATATTGTCATGAAGAGTGGAGCAGGAGACTGCAGGCAACAGGACATTGAAGAAAACTCTTTTTTTAAGGTGACATTATGTCAGATTATTTAAAAAAAAAAAAAAGTTTTCAAAAGTATACAAAAATAACCTTGGTACAGTAACTAGAGCTTAAAGGACAGTAAATATTGGACTGCTGCAAATGCTTGCTGCATGTCTGCTGGATGTGGTAGCAACAATTAATGCAGCTTTTAAATTTCACATTTTTTAAACACTGAACACTGTGGCAAGGATCTGAATATGATGTAAATTGTCAGACATGAAAACATATTAACTTTCACTTGGTTCAATAATGATTCAGTAGCAATTAAAAAAGCAGCCATGAAGTTAAGCTGCAGGAGTACATTTTTTCCTCCTTACTTCCCCTGATAAGTTATTGAATAACTGCCTGTCTTGCAGCAACGCAAAAGGCATTTCACTTTTGTGTGTGTGGGGGTTTGGATTAGTTTCTCTTTCCCAGTTTCCCAATCATTAAGAACAATGTAAATGCATCTCGATATACATGTGTACATGAATTAAATTGCACATATGCACATTATGTACTATGTACTACCGGTATATGCATACAAAACAGTCTATACATGAAGTACAGTACTGTCTTGCCCTATGAAAAGACCTTCTATGATACGAGTTTATCATTTCCTTTACTGTGCTGTATGTCAAAAAGTGTGGTTGATGCTCTTTGAGATTGTACATTATGTAACCACATGTTGGGGTAAGATCTACAGTATTCCTACTTTTTCTCTGGCCCTAGACATAACTTTGTGTGGCCCAACCTCTGTATTTTCATAGAATTTCACAGTTGTATCAAGGAAATTTCTTCTCAAAAATCCCCAGTTAATCATCAACTCCTTATAGGAAATCATCTTTTATTCCCGCTCCAGAGAACCTTATGACTTGCTTTTCTCATGTGCGCTCTTCTTGCACAAGTTACCTAGAGTTTGCAATCTATTTTTATACCACAGCCTTTGAAGAGCTAAAAATAGTGCTAACACATGTGCTTAAGATAGCAAACATTATGAAAGTGGGACTGTCCAGGAATGTGAACTTTTGTTTGCAATGCCGACATCTGAGCCGCTATTACCTTGTTTCGTCATATAGATAACAAAGCTGTAGCGCAACAGGTGTAAAACACACCCTCAGTTCACCTCATGGGTCCAAGGTTTCAATGGGTTTAAAGGTGCACTATGAGTTCCTGCATGGTTTCAGCGCAATTTCATTTTTGTCTCAAATTGTAGGCATCTCTCCTTGATCCGTTAGCTGCCTGCCCCCTGAACACACTGTGAAAAAGCCCGGTCTCGGGAGACAACACAGGGGTCGTAAACGTCAAACAAACACTAGAGGCGCAGGTTGTGCACCAAAATACAACAAACCACATTCCAGCCAATCACTGACAAGATGGTTGGGGGAGGGGGTGGGGGTTAGTCAGTTAGTCATGACAGTTACAGAAACATGTGGGGAGGGGCGAGCTCGCTCTGTTTTGTCTTAAATTGACTTCAAACATCAACAGAAGTGACCATGCAGGAACTCATAGTGCACCTTTAAAGTGCCCATATTATGAAAAAAATCACTTTTCTGGTATTTGGGGTGTTATTTTGTGTCTCTGGTGCTTCCACACGCATACAGACTTGGAAAAAAATAACATCCATGCTGTTTTGAGTGAGATATGGGTTTATGAATGTGTCCTGCCTTCAGTCTCCGGGTGAGCTGTTCAAAAATCGGCAGGGCTTTCTACGTCACTAGCCGAAACAAGGTGGCTAACCGTAGCATGCTAGCTCATTCTGAATGGCAAAACACTGCTACAACACACACTAGTTCACCATAATCTACAAAAGAACTACTTACATGTCCCTGTTCTGCAGGTATTCCACGCAAAGTTGAAAGTGTGCCCTCGCTTAGAAGAAGTCTCCCGGCTAATACTGCCTTGTATTACTGAAGTTGTAGAAACAAACAGGTAGCTAGATGATGTGATCCTTACCTAGCTACTGCGCATGCGCGACTGCCAACAAAGATGTTACAGCAGTGAGAGGTCTCACTCTGTAGCTAAAACAGAGACCTGAACACAGGGTGAAAAGAGGAGCTGCAGCAATGTGCAGTACAACAAAAATATGGTGTTTTTTAAAAAATTAAACCATGTAAACCTATTCTGGTACAACCTCAAAATACAATTATGAACCTGAAAATGAGCATAATATGGCCACTTTAAGTCATCTGGGTTACTTAAACCCATTGTCAGAACAGCAGTGAAAGAACTATATTGTAATTAAGAGTGGAGCAGGAGACTGCAGGCAACAGGACATTGAAGAAGTCTTTATTTAAGGTGATGTGCAGGCCTGGAAAAACTGGTCTCACCAGAACAAAACCAAAAAATCCAACAAAGGCTGAAATGAAAACTAATCTGACGAGGCGATGAAGTGCAGCTGGAGAGAAGGGCAGAGCAGTTCAGATGAGGTGAATGAGGTGAGTAGGCAGGAGAACAAGCAGGGAGCTGATTGGTTGGGGAAAACTTTGGGATCAGGGAAGGATTAATGAGGATGATTCAGAGCAGGTGTGTAGATAGGCCAAAAGAAAAAAAAAAAGGCAGCACAGGAACACAGGAAGAAAACACAGGAAACAGAAAACCAAAAATCCAGAAAACACAATCCTCTTAATAATAAACGGACAAATCATCAAACCTTCTAAGAATGTACATGAATATAAACTCAGGTACACTATAACCTGCATACATCTTTTATCCGTAGCAACAGAAAACCAAAAAACCCAGACAACGAAATAATCTTAATCTCTCGTCACAAAAGTCTGAGGGTGAAATATAGACATGCATTGAAGTGAAATCTGTAACTTAGATCTAGGTCTAAAAAGATGTTCACTTTTCAGGCACAAATTGTGCAGTTTTGGCATGCAAATCCTTAAATCATTGCCTATGCGAGGGCTTAAAGAGACAGGGGCTAAAACAGAGCGTTTCAGACAGAGTGAATACAGGTATATTCAGACAGACGGTATTTTTTTTTAAATTAAAGCGTATACATGTTCTAGTGGAAACCCAAAATACAAGTAAGAACCTGAAAATGAGCATGACATGGGACCTTTAACATTGTTTGCACCACAAAAGGTTCAAAGTGTGTTGAAATACTAAATGTAATAGCACGATTGTTTTACTGCAGGAAGACGGCCTTTGACTAGTTTGCATCCTGAAATGACAGATGAGGGACTTTATTGATGATGGCTGAGGAGATAACCTTAAGAGTCACGTCCTTTGTGGACTTTCATCTGGAATTCCTCTGAAACGTTGATATTATAACTCATGCCTGTTTGTTTTACAGTCTGTGCTTATACTGCAGTTTAAGAGTTGACCAGGAAGGCAATATGTGAAATGTATCAACACTATTGCCGATAAAATACCTGAGTTTTGACACCAAAACAATACTTTTTTTTTTGTTATTTTACCTTGACGAATATAGACTTGTCTAAAGAGAAGTCTGTAGCCTTAAGCAGAGATGAGGTGTGGGCTACAGATGTCTGGTAAACTTCTTTGTAACTCCACACCCACATTGTTATTTTTTTCAATTTCAAACCTGTAGTCTTTAGCCACAACTGACGTTGCCTCAAGTGACATCACTTGAGGCAGTAAGTCAGATTTTGCTAAGCACCCTCTGGAGCCTCAAGGGCCATTCACATTGTACGCGCAAACGGCAGCGCTGCGCTATGAAACCCATTATTGTCAAGGGCATGCGCGCAAAAGAACTGGTCTGCCGCTGCGCTGAGCAAAGCGCAGCGCAAGCGGCATTTTGCGGCTGGCCGCTCTTGCGCGTGCCGCGGTCAAAGTTCAACATGGTTCAACTTTGACCGCGGCATGCGCAAGAGCGGCCGCGGTGCGCTGTGACGTGTCTGAATAAAAAGTAAACACCGAACACACGTGGATCCACAAACGGAACATGGACGAGAGGTTGATTTTGGCCGCCAGCGATCTCCCAGAGCTGTATAGGCTACGACACAACTTTGAGCTCGTACAGAGACCTCGGACGCAAAACTATGCTGTGGAAGCATATTTCACAATAATAAGCATCCCAGCTGTGTAGGTTATTGTAGCCTCTTAATTTAAATCATTCAGGTTGGTTTTAGCTATGTGAAATCAACATATATGTCTCCACTGAAATACAATCCTATGTTACATTTTTTCTCAGTTACTTTGGTGCATTTGTCAAATCATAATTGCATTTGCACAACAGTGAGTGCATTTCTTAAAACAATTGGTGTAAACTGCACCGCATTGTGACTGACCTGAAAAATCGTGTATCTTGCTGGAAATCTTTTGTTTATGTCCAAAGCAAGTAACAATGAATCAAACTGACTGTCTGCTTTGTGTTGTTGTCCATATTTAACAGTTCACTCTGTAAGTATAGTCTAATGAACAACGCACAGGAAAGGGAGCACTATTCCCTATGTGACAATGTTACACATTATTGTCATCTCTGATCTGAGAAATACGCCAAAGCAACTGCGAAGAACTGTAGCCTACTGTTGTGAGCTGCGAAAACCAAATACCAAGTTGATTATACAGCTCCATACAGGTATTTGTAGGATATATTTGTATTTTTTATAAAAAAAATTATAATTTATACTCTTTATTGATCCCCAATGGGGAAATTACAATTTATACTCAGTTGTTATTACACAATAATAATATTGTATTTGTATGTTTATATGATGTAAAATATGTTTGGACTGATTGACACAAGTCATGTTCATTTTCATTGAAGTTCACATATGTAGATATATAGGTAGGTATATGGCCTTTACACAGAATAACTACCCATTTCCAAGTGTGTAAGCTCCAGTTTTGGAGGAATTGCACATGTGCATTAAACAAAGTGTTTTCCAGAGAATGAATGATGCATGTATGAATATGTACAGTACTGTTTTGCCCTATGAAAAGACCTTCTATGATACGAGTTTATCATTTCCTTTACTGTGCTGTATGTCAGAAAGTGTGGTTGATGCGCTTTGAGATTGTTCGTTATGTAACCACATGTTGGGGTAAGATCTACAGTATTCCTACTTTTTCTCTGGCCCTAGACATAACTTTGTGTGGCCCAACCTCTGTATTTTCATATAATTTCACAGTTGTATCAAGGAAATTTCTTCTCAAAAATCCCCAGTTAATCATCAACTCCTTATAGAAAATCACCCCCCCCCCATAATTGAAGCATTTAAGGATAATAGCATCTTGTATTCCTGCTAAACCCAAAGTGAATAAGAACTAAAACTCTGTATGTACAAACTCCAGAGAACATTATGACCTGATTTTCTCATGTGAGCTCTTCTAGCACGTTACCTAGAGTTTGCAATCTATTTTTATACCACAGCCTTTTAAGAGCTAAAAATAGTGCTAACACATATGCTTAAAATAGCAAACATTATGAAAGTGGGGCTGTCCAGGAATTTGACCTTTGTTTGCAATGCTGACGTCTGAGCCGCTATTTCCTTGTTTCGTCATATAGATAAAGCTGTAGCGCAACAGGTGTAAAACACAGCCTCAGTTCACCTCATGGGTCCAAGGCTATAATCGTATCTTTTGTTTTGGTGTAATGGCATAATGAATGTCATTAGCCAAGCACGTTTGCACAATCAGTGTGACACTGGAGCTGCTTCCGTATTCTAGGTCAGATTACACACAAGACGACATAGACATAAAAAATAAAAAAACACTTGCTTAATTTACGTTAAAAGGAAAAGTAATCAATTTGAGCTGCACTTTTTATGTAAAGCACTTTGAACTCCCCAGTTGCTGAAATGTACGCTCTCATCAACTTTGTTTGCAGCAGCAGCAAAATAGTTCTCATAAACCAATGTACCATATCTGTCCACTACTATCTGTCCATTATGTATCTCAGCCTGTCTGACTGATATTTCTTCCTGGATGCCCACAGACCATCTGAAACTCAACCTACCCAGGACCTTACTATAACAACTGACAACTCTGTGGTAGTGCCCACCCAGACTGCTGTGAACCTGGGTGTGGGGTGTGACACTCTCACACTAGATCGCTACTCTGCTCCCTTCACTGGTTACCAGTTTCTGCCCGCATCCGCTTCAAGACACTAGTACTTGCACACAGGGCCAAGAACGGATCAATCCCAGCTTACATCCAGGACATGGTCAAATCTTACACCCCAGCCCATCCACTCTGCATCAGCCAACCTGCTTGCTGCCCCCTCACAGCGAGGGACAACTAATCACTCAACGAAATCCCGACTCCTGGCTCCTAAATGGTGGAATGAGCTCCCTATTGACATTAGGACGGCCGAAAGCCTACACGTCTTCCGCCTTAGGCTAAAAACACATCTCTTCCGACTGCACCTTGGATAACAAAAAAAAAGAAAGGATTTACAGTTGCACTTTAATGTGGCTCTTTGTAGTTTGGCTTATTTTAAGCTAATGTACTTGCAATTCTTGCTGTCCAGAGGGCAAGACAGTACTGTACTTCAAGGTTGAAAGCA
Source organism: Sander lucioperca (assembly GCF_008315115.2). Taxonomy (NCBI): domain Eukaryota; kingdom Metazoa; phylum Chordata; class Actinopteri; order Perciformes; family Percidae; genus Sander; species Sander lucioperca. The sequence goes on along the minus strand of NC_050195.1, from coordinate 8,246,093 downwards.
CTTAATTGGAAGTCGCTTTGGATAAAACCGTCAGTTAAATGACATGTAATGTAATGTAATGGCATTACCAAACTGTGTAGCACATAGCATTTAGCAGCTAAAGATCCAGACATTTTTCTCAGTTTGTGGAGCCAAAAAAGAGCTAAAATACAGACGAATATTGGCCTTATATTCTCCAGGTCACAAAAACACAACTCTAAATGTATGATAATAATGTTGTTTTGTGTCTGCCTTATGGGAAAATAAGTTAATTTTTTACTAATATAACTTTAGGAAGATATAGTTTGTAAATTATGTGATGTGTCAACGTATTCTCAATTCTCATCAACAAGTTTGTATGATAGCTTACGAAAATCAACTATTGACGCTCAAAAACAAATTTCAAACTTGTGTTTTGTTCAAATCCACAGAACTTTGTGTAGATCCCAAAGTTTCTGAAGATACCAAATATGTGAGGTTGAATTTTGGGTGAGAGTGTATAAAATGATTCTCAAGACACCTGAAATTAATTTGCAGAAATGTTGGTTATGACATTCCTTACTAAAAAGAAATTAAGTCAAGACTTAAAGCTTTTCAATTAGCCTACAAGACAGCATCCATGGCCATATTTGGTACTACAGACAGAAGATATTCTACAATAAGGAAAAGATATAAAAACATCATTGCTTTTACAACACTGCTTGCACGCAGAAGAATTTTATTACATTGGAAATCTAAAAATCCACCTAGTGTGTCTCTGTGGTTTAATGACCTAATGCAGTTCATACAGTTAGAGACAATAAAATACACTCTCAGGGGGTCCAGGGACAAATTCCTTTCTGTCTGGGATCCAGTGCTGAAATACTTGGGTAAACTTAAGACTGTGCCCACTTAGCAGCCTTCTATTATTCATCCATGAGAACTATAGTGTGTAGTACACAACTTCAACAATGGTGAGCCTATGTTTGTATGTGGGTTTTTTTATACATATATATTATTTTTTTTAATTATTACCTTTTTTTAGTATTATCACTATTGTTATTATTATTATTATTATTATCATCCTTTCTACTTTCTGGATAGGTGTCCTATGTGTTCTGGGAGGGGGGGGGGCAATAATTCATACAAAATAACGATGAGCATTGGTTCATGGTTCTTTTGTGAATGTTGTATCTATGTACATATGCTGTACTATCAGTGCTCAATAAAAAAATAAATAAATAAATAAATAAAAATAAAAAAGATAGTATCCATGGAAAAACAAACCTGGTTTGATCTCCACAGCTTCCTCTACAGTTTATCACCAGATAAATAAAAAGCTTTGAGGTATATGAGCTTTGATCTAAGGTTACATAGCTGGAAATCACATCAGATGACCAGGCTGGGAAAATAAACTTTGATCCTAATCACATTTGCTTGGCCAACAGATGAATGTTAGTTAACCATTAAGTGTTAAAATGCAGTCTGATATGAAATGTTTGTCTGAGTTTGTTTTTGTTTTTTTTGGCCATTTGAAATAATTATTACTGTGATTGCATCAAAAATAAAATGCATTCACTCTCATGAATCTTGTGAAGGAAATTTAACCTGCTCAATCCACACACAAACGGAAACTACCTGCTGTGTAACCAAATACACAAACAAACAGCAAAAAGTACTGTTCAGCCCTCCCTCTGAGATCTCTATTCCCGGCAATGAATCCCATGAGTATCCACAACAATACTCAACCGCCTGATCCTTACACCTATTCCCGTAATCATTCAGCAAGATCCACACCTCCTTGTCTCTGGTGAAATGAAGCTGCTCTCTATTCTAATGCTGACTCTTCTTTGGGTGGCCTTTTCAGGCAGCAGGTAATTACTTTTTTTTAGAATTAAAGTTATTTAAATTATTGCAGAATGATATGGATATGGCCCATATGTATGTGTTTCTGCACATTAAAGTACATATTCTTGCTGATTTATCAGATCTTCTTGATCTCTATGTGTTGGAGTAAATGCCTTGCCATATTGCATGCTGAAGCAGTTTTTTCTATTCTTGCACACATAGAGAGTCAGGTTTAAATGACTAACCTACTGTGTATGATAAATCTGCAGGAACGTTACAGACTGAGCTTATGAAATGGCGTATGTATGACACGCCAATTCGTATGCCATTACTAATTACACACGGATAGCTCAAAATGTGTACAGATAACACGCCACTTGGCTTAAGAAAGTGGGAGTGTATGTTTACGCGAAGTCATGATATCACGCTGAACGTTAATAGGGTCGTTGATCACTACAAAAACAAAAACACTGAGGAATTTGAAGACAATTTCTCGGTTGTTTAACCCAACTGCATGATTGGCTCAATTCCCATTTGCTTGTGATGTAAAATAAATGATTTACAGCTCCCTATCATGCAATGCCATCTTGACTGGATGAACAAATTTGTTGTGTATATCTCGGCAATATCTTCAGATAATGAGCTTCAGAGGTGTTTGTGGCCAAGTACAATAACTTCAGTTTTGTCTGATTTTAGCATCAGGAAGTTGTAGGTCATCCACCTTAAGTATTGAAGCTTTCCTTATTGTTTGTATATAACTGCTGACTCAATAAAACGTGATTTTAGTTGTATCTGTTTGTCTGTCTTTAATTTTGCAGTGTTACTGTGATATATATGTATGGCTATAATTATCATTTTAGGCTAATGTAATAGCCAATGTTAGCAGCAGGGTTACCCCTGAGTGTACCCCTATGGTTGGTTTATGACTTAAAATAATGGCCAGGATTTCCGGGAAAAGGTACGATATGCTTGTCTCCATTTCAAAACATCACTGCAGGTTGACTGTTTTTGGCAGCAGAGGTTGATTGTGGGCGAGAGGGCGACAACACTGTGGTGGTTAGCTCGCCGAAACTCTACTGCCGCTGTCTCGGCAACGTTAGCTAATGTCCGCTAGCATACAGGCTAACTATAGCCAGTTACAGTTTGTGTGTAACGTAATAAAAACCTACCCATCTCGTAGGAGCGAAGCTTAATATTTCATTCAATACAATTATAGTACAAAAGGAGCACTAACGAAACAGGTCTTATGTTGACAATGTGGACGCAGATATAAGAAACTCCGAAGGCAGTCGTAATATTTACCTAGCAGACTAGGCTAACGCTGTTGCGCTAACGTTAGCAAAACATCGGCGTAGCTTTAGCTAGCAGTCTAAACTTGTCGAGTCCGGACCTTTAACTATCTATGGTCCGGACTCGAGTACTACAGCCATGACAGGTAGATATCACTTAGCTTAACAACTGAACAAGCTGCAACTTTTCTGATTGATACAATGGGAGCCTGACTCTTGCATATGACCCCAATCTGCCATTCTTATGGTTTGAAGCCATAACCTCCGCCGGTATTTGGCAAAAGCATGCTTCCCCCTAGGTATGTTAAACATCAGGCACCCATCATTGGCTCGGTTTGTGCAATTAACCACGCAACAACTCCTTGACATTTTGACTTACGCTATGCTGCTACTACTACTAGCTACACGAAACACGTCTTCTTTCTGCCCCCCCCCCCCCGGTTGCATGCACAAGCAGTGATGAAATTGCCGAGAAATCCATGTATTGGATATTTTTAAGACTTGGATCTTGTTATGAAAATTTAGCTTACAAGATGTAGTCTGTCTTTATGACTGTAATAAAGCTTGCAGGCTGTCACACGGTATTTCATATCACATCACTCTCTTATTAGTATTTTGTTCATCCAAAACACAGCAAGGCCCTGACAACTTGCAACATTAACCACGAACTACCCCTCAAAAATACAAGCAAACAACCCTCAAGATGTTATCTAAAGAATTGGAAGGAGCCTGCCAAAATTGGTTTGATTAAAATATCATATGACTATTCTACCTGTGTGTGCCTGTTTGTGTTAAGGGCATCATGGTTGCTGTTCAGCTTTCTCCAATGTCAATGCTGTGAACTCCATTGTAAAAAGAAAAGAAGTGTTACATTGCCGGCAGCAGAGCATCACCCAAGGGTGCAGCATTATTGCAGTGTAAGATTATGTTTCTTTTTGTCCTTTCTCTTCTTGTTTATATGGTATAAATTCTGATTTCTTGAACATGGCTGTCCTTGTGGCTATATTTTATTTCCCTCCATGTCCTTCTTTCAGGATGGCCCACTTTGTAGTTTGTTTCAAATTTGCTATCATCACCTTCCATTTTTACCAGACTTTCTCATAATGATCCAAGTTTCCAAAGTGATATGACTGAGTTTGACTTACTTCCAAAAAGTGATGCATCTTTTCGTTGTTTCTGTCTCTCTTCCAAGTGTCATAAAGTGGAAACGTCGCCAAATGTGTGTGGACCTGACACCTCACAAGATGCTAAATCCTCATGCATCAAACTAGCTGTTCCTTAAAGCCCTCCCTCAAACATTGATTGTCAATCATAGCTTAGCAACCATAACTAGGCCAGAGACGGATCTTTGACTAGGCACAGCAGGCCTGTCAAGGTTTTTTAATTGTCGAAGCATTGTGCATGGGGCTGTATAAAAGCAAAACTCTGCATCTAAAGCGAGTTGCAGGGTGGTGCCTTTCCAAAACACAAGCGCAAAACTGTGCGTATGTGTTTATGTGCTCTAATGTAGATTGCAATCATTAGAACGTCTGGCTAACTAGCGTCCTACAGTATAGGAACCAATTATTCAAGGTTAAGGAGCACATCATGAACTTACTAGCTTCACTAGTTTGTGGGGTTACAAGCTACGTAAAAAAAGCCCTGTTCATCCACTACGTAGTAATTTACCACTGTGAAGAAACAGGTCCTTAATGCTATCAGAGTTTCGAGTAACGTTAGCAGCTCTGTCCTGCTTGGATTTTGGGTGAGTTTACACTCCAACCAACCAGCGTTATCTGAGATAGCATTACGTTTGCCACACAACACATCGTTAGTCCTTATCCTTAAAGCCTTATCATGCTAACTAGCTCTACAAAAGAAGAACAATGCTTTGCATTTATGTACATCTTCTAAATCAACCACTCTTAGTTATGCTATTATAACTCTAGACTGCTGTGGGAAGCTCCTTCCAAGGACACAATGAGCCGCTCCCTCTTCTCTCTTTTCACTTGTCTCCTTTTGTGTGCATCTTAGTCCCAGAAATGCCTGTTACTAACCTAGCTCTGGGGAGTTTTCTCCCCGGAGTCCCTTTGCTTCTTCTTCACCCAGAACATCGCCTTGGAATTGGGTGGCACCTACACCGGGGTCCTGGGTGCAGCTGTCGCTATGGACTTACTACACCCTGCTACGCTCTGCGATTCCCCGCAGTGTCCGACTGCGTCCTGCCGCGTCCAACCGCGTCCACCCAGGCTGCTGTGCCACACTACACCCCGTAACGCCCTGCTGTGCCCTACTATGACATGAACTACTACGACTACCATTGTGATCACTGTTTCACTATCTTTATTATGACTATTATTGCCACCATTCACCACTCCCCCAACTGGTGCCGTCAGACACCGCCTACCAAGAGTCTGGGTCTGTCCGAGGTTTCTTCCTAACAAAAAAGAGAGTTTTTCCTTGCCACTGTCGCAATAGCTACTGCTAATGCTTGCTCTTGAGGCAACCACTGTAATAGTTGGGGCTTCGTAAACTACAGAGTTTGGTCTAGACCTACTCTATCTGTAAAGTGTCTTGAGATAACTCTTGTTATGATTTGATACTATAAATAAAATTGAATTGAAATTGAATTGAATTGAATTAGTAAGGATGCTGACTTTTTGCCTGGGATTTGTTAGCTTTAGCTCCAGAGTTCAAGCACAATATCATGTATGTTTACAAGATCAAGTCAACTAGAAGCATTTAAAAGTCAGCCAGAGACAGTGGGCCTCATTCACCAACCGTTCTAACGAAGAAATGTGTTCTTAAACCTCACTTACGCACTTTTTACGAAGATGCTGACATTCACTAATGTTTCCTTATCTTGGATTTGTTCTTAGCTAAGAACAAAATCTACGAACACTCAAGAGCACTCTTAAGCACATTTGAGTGATGACAGTTTGCTCCAAATAGTTGGTTACTGCATTTTATTTAATTCTTCAGTCATTTACAATGATTGTATTGTAATGTAATGTATTTCTGATCATTTGTTGAAAAAAAAAAAACATATTATGCAAAGAAACACTAACACTGCAATTTACATCAGCAACTAAACTGATTAAATCCTGCGTTATTTGGTGATTGATCGCGCTATTAATAGGGCCAAAATGCAGTGGTGGAATGTAACAAAGTACAAATTCTATGTTACTGTACTTAAGTACATTTTTCACGTATCTGTACTTTACTTAAGTAGAATCAATAGTGCATACTTTTGACTTTTACTTCGTTACATTTTGCAGCAATTATCTATACTTTCTACTCCACTACGTTAAATTTTCTGATCAGTTTTTCCCCCTGCCAAAACGTCTTCCTGACCGTCACACGTTTGTCTCACCAGTGAAGTTTGGTTGTCGCTAACCCTCGGTAATACAGCCTCTGGTAAAAGTGAAAATGAAAATGTTTGTTTTTTTATTATTCCCGTTTTTAAATCATAGTTGCCATCTATTTCTCTGCACAGGGTCGTTTACTCCTCCGCCAGGCAGCGTAAGACACAATACATCCAGGAAAAAAACCAACCGCATTCCGATTCTAACAACATATTTCCGTTTTATACTGGTTAGGAAAGGAACTTCTTTTAAAAGACAGGCCTTGTTTGTGGTAGTGGACATCTTCTACTTTTACTAAAGTAAATTGACAGTTGCCAGCTAGAAAGGAGAAGATTTCTTTGTCTGTCTCTGTCTACAACCAGGACCAATTGTATCAATAATTATTGTAAACTGCATATGTGCCATATGTGAACAGAAAGCTAGACTGGAATAGCCACAGTAACTAAGGGGTCACGGAGATAACGGTCAATTACAGTCTGGTTTGGGTGGGTAATATACATAAATACATAAAAATAAAAATAATAAAACTAAATTAAATGGAAATACTACAGTTTGAGTGATGTTTTCCTTTAAACAGTTGGTTTACATACTGTATCTGCGGGAAAGTTCGGGAACCTTAAAATTAAAGCAGTTCTGACAATTAGAAAAGCCAAGTGTGGTTATCTGCGTGCAAATGTATTAGCACGCACACAATAGCAAAGATATTAAAAAATGTCAGCAAGCTTACAAAAACAAAGCATGTTTTCATTGTCTATTTTTTTTTTTCAACCTGACACCTTCCTGTAACCACACACACAAAAATCTATGAAACCATAAACTACACAATGTACCTGTCACTGTAATGCAGGCTGACCCGTTTTGTGTGATCCAGCAGCAATAAGGGAGTGAGAAACCGCAGATACCAACAGAGGGCCAAAATCTGAAGATCCAGACCACAAACTTGACAACCAGTCTCTGTCACTATTTGTCTTCTGTTACAAACCGAGTCTTACTCACGAAAGGTATCTGCTCATCGGTAATTCAAGTTGCTCTGGAAAAAAAAAAACTTCTCATGTGTAAAATACAGTGGTGGAAGAAGTAGGCCTACTCAGATCATGCATTCAACATTTTACTTTAGTAAAAGTAAAGTATGCTATCAAAATATACTTAAAGTACCAAAAGTAAATGTACTAATTTTAGAGAATGGAGTACTGAAGAACAATGGAGGCCTATATTAATTACTTATATTAATTACAAATTCACCTGTTTTGTTTTTTAGTTTTACATTATGCTATAACACTAATTTAAAAGGGCTCATTGAAAAGGGACTTCTGTGTACATATGTTTGGCCTATAGAAGAAGCTCAAATGGTCACAAACAGGATATTTTATCCTTTAAAATAGAATAAGAAGCTGTCATACTACTGTCTTATGACCTTTTAGCTGACAGTACATTATACTTCTGTCGTCATCCAGGCAAACACTGGCACTGTCACAAGTCATCTCAACTTACTTACCCCATAGTGACTGAATATATGGACGTTTGACGCACAAACCTAATTGCATGCAGATGTGGGAACAAAACAACTCAAGAGCAATGAGATAAAGACATTAATTAAAATGATTAATGATTAAAACAGCTTTCAATAGATGACCAAATTTCCCATGTCTCAACACGGTTGACTCCCTCTATTGTGACAATTCTAACTCCTGACTTTTTATTTTTTTTTTTTATAGCTCTGAAACATGCAGTATACCTGTAATTACTTCTACTGTTGTTACTCATGCAGCCGAACATTCACTGTCACATTCAAAGTAACTTCAATTACCAACTGCAATTATTCCATATTGACTGGATATACTAAGTACCGACGTTTGATGCAAAAACCTAATTACACATAGACATGGACACAAGTGCTGTGATAAAGACAATTGAAACAGCTTTCAATAAGCACATGTCTTCAGGCAGTATGAAATGATGTAGAAGAGTATTGAATGTCTTTGGTGCAAGGAAGGAAAATGCGTCCTGTGTTAATGGCACTGTTTTTAATAAAGTGGTTTCCACATTGGTTGTATCATGTTCTGCCATCACACACACACACACACACACACACACACACACACACACACACACACACACACACACACACACACACACACACACGCCACAGGTGTGGTGATGAGGAAATACATCTGCCATCTGAGGAGAGTACTGCTGACTATTAAGCAGCAAAAGGTAGCAAAATCAAGACAATAAGAAAGAGGAAAACTCGAAGGCGATGTGTGATGCTGATTTTTTGCCTGTGCAAATGCATTATAGACGACACATTTGACGTGTCCCTTTGACCAGATAAATAAACAGCTCGACAAATAGAAAATGTGTCATTTTTACACTTCTGTTTGTGTACAGATTAAACAAATGACATATAATGTGTTAGTTAGTGAGCTTTAGAGGGTTCTGGTAGGCAAATACCTTTGGACAGAGCCAGGCCAGCTTTTTCCCTTGGTTTCCACTTGTTAGCTAAGCTAAGCTAAGCTAAGCTAATGGGCTGATAGCTAGCCTTATATCGACAGATATGAAAGTGGTAATTCAAACTTTCCCGGCGGCTTTAACAGCTAGCAACTGTTGCTCTGTAGCATGGAGCCCTGTAGCCGATGTCACGTGACCAGTCGGAGGTCTACCAGTTTTCGTATATATCATACGTTTTCGTGTGCATAACTTTTCGTACAATATCATACAAACCTGTCCATGAGAATGCGTTGTTTAAAGCTTCAAGCTTTGAGTTATGCGTTTCAAATCTGTGTATTTTTGTATTGCTTATATTCAAGTAAAATGTCTTCATTTAAAAGTTTAAGTTTCCTTGAATGTGAATGTTGATTAAAGTAGGCTATTGTTTAACTTGTTTTTTTCTCAATTTCGCTCCTTGAGGTGTTTCTACCTGGTTCTAATAACTACGCACTAGTAGAGCAAACACATGCACACAAACAACAAAGAAAACTCTTGGATAGTTCAGCCAAATGAAAACTGAGACTGCACACAGACTGAGACTGCTGACATACTGTAGGCTAGTTAATGCTAAATATTACTGTTATGAATGAATAACTATGTTAAGCTGCAGGAAAGACGAACATGATGTTCGTTATAGCCAATGCTTTCACTTCAGTCTGAAAATCTCTCTACAACATGATGTATTAAAATGTAAAACTGTTCTCTACAGAACAGAAAAATCAAAACCACTGACTGGCTTTTCATCCCTTTCCAAGTTTCTTTGGTATGAAAGTAAACCTGTTGGGTTGGTAAAAGTGAGCATGCTGATTGATGTCACTTAATGGCTTAAGGTTAATCTCTTGCCAACTACACCCACTGGTGTCATAGTTTCCAGGTGGAACAATAAAACACATTTGTAGGAACATTAGAGAAATAGCTTCCACAAGATAACACTGGAGTCGTTTAGGCTTGACCGGTAATTCAAATACAGCCTGACAGTTTGAACACCTGGCAGACAGCCAGATGAAATGAGGCAATACAGTTCCGAAGAGTTGAGAGAGAATGAGGAGGCAAACATGTTCCAAGCAGGTATAAGGTCAACGGATAAGTATAGGCAATGTAAACAATCTAACAAAGAACAGCAGTGAATTGAGGTTTGTGTAAACTACCAAAACTAAATCTCACATAGCTTAAGGTTACTTTGTCTCTTCAGTATGTGAGACAATTAAAGGCCTCTGCATTGTCCTAAAGAGGTTTTTTTAAAGGCCAAAAAATGAAAATGTCATAAAAGTATCTATTTAGGTCTAAATTGACAAAGTGGGCAACAATTTCATTATTTCCAGGTTTATTGCAGTTTTAAAGCAATCGATGAAACAGACAAGCACTTATAACAGTTGGAATTTAAAAAAACAAAAACATTTAAATACAGGAACACAGAGAAGAGAAAATAATAGTTCATTAAGAATATAAAGAAAATCTTAATTTGTGTGCAAATGTAAAGGTAGTGATGTGTTGGCAGTTATGAGGTGTACATTATTTTGTAGTTTTACCTCTAACAGAGATTCCTGTCACCGGTGGAAAAATAGATAGTATGTGCATAAGCTTGTGTATTCCATTGTTTTATACATTTTTGGAATAATTATCCTGTAAATTATGAAAATACTCGACCTGAAACTACGGTTTAAGGCCTTTTTCTTGTTTTACAATGAATTTAAAATTTGGCTAAAAAACAAGGGGCTGCCAGATAGATTAGAATAAAAGTCTTTTTTGTGGGCTGAATGGAATTGGCAAACAATGTATATGAATAAGTATGTTACATTACAGATAGAGAGTTGGAGATAGACTTTGCTTCTTTACAGAGATTAGTGTCTGTGCTTGGATGATTTGATATCAAAAAGTTTACAGAAACTTGTCAATCCACTCCTGCAGCATAATCAACATTCTGCTGTTCATCTGTATGCTCAGTATGAGGAAGGATAGAGCAGTTCAGACTGATGGACAAACAAGACAAGGAAAGCAATGCACATACAAGTTAAACAGGGTCATGTGTGAGGGGTAAGACGGAAGCAATGCAACCACATCTTGTCAAAATAATGTCTTTCATTGAACATCACTGAACAGATTATGCTTCAGGAGCAGTTTGCAAGGTTTTTATGGAAGTTTTGATACCACCTACTAGGGCTGGACTGGGGTAAAGAAATCAGCCCTGGACTTTTGAGACCCAGACCAGCCCACCACAATTGACAGGACACCAACAGTCCTTGCACTCCCTCTTCAACACATGTACATACAAGCAAGGTTCAACAATAGCACCATTTACCAGCATTTGATTTGGCAGTTAAATGGTGCTAATGTTAAACCCCAAGTGGCTGGTAGATTTGCTTGACTCACCCACCAAAAAAAAAAAAAAAGTAAAATTTTAACATTCACTAGCCATTTGGCTGGTGGACAAAAAGTGAATTTTGAACCCTGCATACCAGCCCCTAATACTCTCACTTAGCTGAGTGGTAAATAAGAGAGTATGATAGTGTACTCACTGAGTCAGAAAGGCTGCCTGGCTCCTGATGGCAAGATGGCTAAAGTTTGAGGGTAGAGCATGGGTGTCATCAAGATACCTCGTATAGTAAACAAGTGACAAGTCTGTAAATTAAGCTAAAGCTGGATTTTGTACACAGTAGCTAGCTAACGTTTAGCAACTTGTGTTATTGTGGAATGTGGATAAATCAGAAAGCTATAGTATTATATTTGCAAGTGCCTTGGCTTTCATACACATAACTAACATAAGCTTACTAATAGCTAACTTGTCCTCTCTGGTAGACAAAGGGTGCTAAAATAATCGTTTGACATGCTTAAATCTTGTGTTTCTAGCTAGCTATCGTCAACCGGCACTTTGTGGAGTTATTTTCGCCGCCGGTGGGGGCGGGACTTAAATGTGCTCCCACCCTATGGTAGGATGGAAGTGGGCCATAGGGGGATGTGATTGGCCAGTGTTCAGATGAGAGACAAACCAGTGGGCCAATCATGTGATCTCTCTCCTCTCCGTGGGCCGGTCAGTCAAAGACCAAGGATGTGAATGGCCAATTTTCATATGAAGGACACACAAGTGGGCCAATGATGTGATCTCTCTTCTTGTTACGGGTCGATCAAAAAAAAAAAAGAAAAAAAAAAAAGTGCAGCCCATTCCGTCCACACAAATTGACCGCTGGTTTGCTGGGATGCATTTTTCTCTGAAGATTTTCAAGCTCAACACATTGTGGCACAAATACACATTTAATTACACATTTGGTCTGGTCAAGTCTGACACTGTGAAGATGTACAGTCAAACAAAGATTCAGTACTGTGACACACAGATTACAACATGAAAAGGCACCGTGGAGAGAGACAGAAAGAAGCGCCATACAAGGCTGGCAGTGTGCAGATGTGTGCGTGTTTTCTGGCAAACAGAGTCCTCCAGAGTTGTAGTCCATGAATCCCATCATGCATCCTCTTTCGAGCATTCGTCACCCCTCAGCCTCTCTCGCTCTCGGTGCCGCTGGATGGCCCGCCAGATGCGGCAGATTACTCCGCCCCTGAGGGGAAGAAGATAGATTGATGTATGATGCGCATCAAAATTCATCTTTCAGAGAGGAAGACCTACTTAAGCTACTCTTGAAAGCTGATTATTTACCTTTATTTCACACTTAATTTTATTCTTTCATTTTTATTTCATTGGTTTTTTGACTAAAAGACTTCATTAGGTTTGTGAAAAAGGCAATCAGGCTAAATCCCAAATACTCAATTATCATCAGACAGTAAAGTCTTTTGATTAACGGACTAAAAACACATGTGGAACTTGTATGCAAAACATTTCTGATGGCACAACAATTTAACTTAAATTTACCTGCCATGCTTGTTGAGTTAGCATGTTGTGGTTTCCTCTCTTGACACTGTGAATCAAACCTACAAACCTCCAACAGGTCTGCAGCCGTGCTAAAAATCTGCGCCTGCATTTGCAGTGAGATGGCTGTTAAGCCTTGTAGACTTGAGAAGAGTGTGCCTCAAAATCCATGAGACCAAACACAATGCATCTTAAAACCTACAACTTTAATTTGTGACTGTCCTTTTGTATCTGTCCTTTTAATTGTGTTGTACATTTTTTTAAATGGACCTTAAGTCTAACAATAAAAACTATCTATCTATCTATCTATCTATCTATCTATCTATCTATCGACAGATTCTGTACACACAGAATTGCATTCAAGTGCTACTCCTTTTTTGATAACATCTGTCAGTCGCAATTAGAAGTAGCTTGATTTTATGTTTCTTTCTGTCAAAATATGATGCGACAGGATTCACATATATGAGTAGATACCGTAGACGTAGACACTGGAGGTCATCTTTGGTGATGTCATTGAGAATGTCGGTCAGCGTGTATTCCTCCAGCACGAACTAGAAGAAAACACATGAGCCATCAGTCTAAAACCACACTGAACATAAAATGTGCTGTGGTGCTGCTTATACACAGATGTTCAAAAAGCCGACAGATACTCCTAGATAACCTTATCTATGGTGTCAGTGTCTGCCCCCTGCTCTTTCAGCCAATCAGTGAGCTTCTTGTCCGGCTCGTGATCTGCTGGGATGTGAAAGATGGAGGGAGGTGAAATGTCTGTAAAATAAAAACTGAGAGTTAGAGAGGAAGAGAAACACAAACAGAAGAATAATCAATCAATCAATCAATCAGTCAGTCAGTCAGTGTGTTTACCTGGTTGTCTGTGTCTGAGTCTGACCAGCTCCAGGTCGTGTGCTCTCTGCTGCAGTGTGGCCTTCAGGACCTGCTGGTACTCTTTCTCCTTTTGCAGCAGCTCCTCCAGCAGTCTGCAGCCAACAGTGACATCCGTTATACGTAGTTAGCGCCCTGCTATGCCCTGCTACGCCGTGCAGTGCCCTGCTACGTCCTGCTACGTCATGCTATGTCCTGCTACGCCCTGCAGTGCCCTGCTACGTCCTGCTACGTCATGCTATGTCCTGCTACGCCCTGCAGTGCCCTGCTACGTCCAGCTACGCCTTGCAGTGCCCTGCTACGTCATGCTATGTCCTGCTACGCCCTGCAGTGCCCTGCTACGCCATACTACTACAACAACTACTATTTTTAGTCATAGTTCCATTATCTTTATTGTGACTATAATTGCCACTGTTCATCACACCCCCAACCGGCACCGGCAGACAACCCTCACCACTCAAGGATTTTTCCTAAAAGGGAGTTTTTCCTCGCCACTGATGATTGCCACAAATGCTTGCTCTTGTGGGAATTACTGGAATTGTTGGGTCTTTGTAAATTGTAGAGTGTGGTCTAGACCTACTCTATCTGTAAAGTGTCACGAGATAACTCTTGTTATGATTTGATACTATAAATAAAATTGAATTGAATTGAATTAAATCTCACAGGCATATAGCACGGAGGGCTGGGATAGATGGCGAGATGAATAGTTGTATGGTCTAACAAGCAGTCAAATAGATAGAAACGTACGCAGCAATTATACAGTTATGGGTAACTATAGGACTTAAGCCGCCTAGACATGATAGGCAGCAAAACTGCTCTGCGCTGACCTTTTCCATTGATTTCCTATGGGGAGAGCGGTGCCGCCCAACTAGGCGCTGCACTACCCCTGGCGTTGCGCACCAGGTAATAAAAACGGAATGTTTCACACAGGTTAGAAACCATGAGGTATACAAACACAAAATAACAATGGGAAAACAGCATATATTTTTGAAGCAGGAAAATCTTTCTTGAGACCCACAAACAAGAAAGGAAGATCCAGGGCGCTCTTGAGTCCTGAGCATAATCAAAAGTGTTTAATAATACATGGCTGACACCATTGCATTTCAACTAAAAGCCTTCATCAGGGTACTGAGGTAAAAAACTAAACAAATCACAGACACTTTAATGGCAAACGACATGACACATATGAGCTACAGGTGTGTGAATGTAAGCCAAGACCAGGGATGTCATTAGGTCTATTTTAGGGGTGCTGAAGCTACCCTAAAATGTTTCTAAGCCCCTCTAAATAATAATAAGAACAACAATAATAATTCAATTTTTTTTACAGTGCACTCTGCATCACTAACAACGGTGAATCAATCTTCCTTCACCATTCATCTGTGTGTCGGTGTGTGGCGTGTCTGTTTTAATTCTATTTTACAACTGTCAGCTGGTCGAAATGGCAGAGTTAGAGGCTCAACGAGTGCCCACGTGCACGGTAACGGTCTGTGGACGAGCGAGGCAGAGAGTTACTACTGAAGAGAGCCAAGCGGCATTAAAACAAAGCAGAGAATCAAAGATTCTGCAACTGTATCAAGCATCTCATTATCACTAACCGTATCCCCATTCATATTTATCAAATGATATATATCCAGCTACAAAATAGCCGAAAAGTCGGAAGTTAGACAGAAGTACAAAGAGTCGTTGTGCTATCAAGATGATGCACCGTCTCGTTGCATTGGTGTGAACTGGCAGCTTTCAGAGCGTTGCAGACCGGAGAGTTGCAAGTAACTGGAGGATTCATCTCGTCTCGTCGCTACTCTTTGGTCTGCACGCACACACACACACACACACACACACACACACACACGCAGATGAATGGTGAAGGAAGATTGATTACCGAGTGAAATTGTAAGTTGTTTTTAATGACCTGCTTACCTTTAGCTACGTTTTCTTGAGGTAAAAGAAAGGGGATATTTTGGTTTGCTATGGAAAACAATAGTCTAGCTAGAGTGAACGAGCAAAATACAAGAAATAGTTAACCTAGCAAGCTATCCACAGCTCTTTATTCATTGCCAATAATATAGCCTATCTCTATAGTATTCTAAAACAATATCAGTCCCCGTAGAATGTTGTTGTCACTAAAAACTAAATGTCATAGGGTCCCTGTTAATGCTATTGTATCCTTCAATTCAATTGAGCAGATGGATATTCAAAGATATTTTAGCAGAGAGAAAGAGAAGCAGGAGATTGGCAGGGCAGTTGATTCTGAGGGAGCCGGTGTGATTGAGGTCAGTAGTGGTCTTTAGGTCTAAAGAAATGTGGGGTGTTTTGTTTTCTTCTAACAAAAGGCATTTGTTGGCAGGTCTAGGCACTAAGGCATAGCCTAAACTAAATTATTTCATTCAATTTATTATATATGCTAGCTATATTCTGACCAACTTAACTTTCTGCATTCATTGGCTGTGATAAATTAAATAAATATGTAGATGTTGCCTAAATGTAGTCCTTAAAATTCTGGTTCTTGGGTTGTACTGTATGCAAGCCAAACTACACAGCGAAATGACACTCAGACAAGCAGTTACAGTAATTAGTGTAATTAAATAGCATTCTTTAGACAACTTATCTAATAGAGAGAGGAATTAGATATAGTACTGTATGCTATTACTTTATCACACATGTACATGAGCAGACAGATAACATTTAAGTCATTGCCTACAGAAGAACTCATCAGGAACAAAGTCTGGCCTAAGAAACTACCCCCATGCAGCTTCGATGTGTCTAAAAGCTAACATTACAGTAACTTTTGTTGAATAGAGTAGAAATGGAAGAAGAGGATATGTCTGTCACTTTTTACTTGTTAAGATCTTGGTTTCTTGACTGGTTGTTGAAATAAGATATAGCTCTAATACGGTAACAAAAGATGTGAGTGCAAAGATTTTGCAAACGCCAATTAATATTTTTTATTTAAAATACCCTGGGGGCTAAGCACCTCCTGTCTTTAAATCCTAGTGACATCCCTGGCCAAGACCATGCAGGGCTACGAATGCTTTTGAATTCAAAAGACAATGATAGGCTCCAACCTACAGAAAGCAATGTTCTAAAAATGACAGTACCTCCAACAATACAACTGTAATGAACATTGTGCAAAGGCCCTACTCTAGTCTGGCTATATTCCACCAGAAATAATGTTGTATACTTGAATTACTCATCGTACAGTAGAGACATTGTGCTGCGAGCTCAGGCAAGCGAAGAGTGAGAGAGCGGAATAGATCTGTGACAGGCAGAAATAGAAAGTATTTTCTGATCTAAAGCACATCAAACACGTAATAGATGATTTTGTGAAGATAGACGATCGTTCTCCTCCTCTGCACTTTAATTATTGCAGGTACAGCAGTAAACAAGGAAGTAGGCTACTCTGTTATCGATACTGGCAGTGGTGGAATGTAAATAACATTTACTAAGTATTAAGTATTAAGTACTGTACTTAAGTACAAATTTGAAGTACTTGTACTTTGCTTGAGTTTTTTCTTTTCATGCCACTTTCTACTTCTACTCCGCTACATTTCAGAGGGAAATACTTTACTTTTTACTCCACTACATTTCTCTGACATCTTAAGTTACTTGTTACTTTAAGAATTAAGAGTTTTACACACAAAACCCATGTAGTTTAGTAAATATGTTTTATTATAAATTAAAGTAGCCAACAGTTTACAGGCTTGCAAGTCCAGCTGAAATGATTAGCCGATGAAACACTTAGTTGATTGCCAGAACTGTTTTGAACGTTTCCAGTTTCTAAAATGTAAGGACTTTTCTGCATTGAGTACTTTTACTTTTAATACTTTAAGTACATTTTCCTGATGATACTTGTCATCATTACCCTGTGGGATCTAGTGACAAACACCAATCACACAAAGCCCCACAGCTACTGTAATCATGACATGCATGAATGTGACATGCGTGAATGTGTTTGCAAGTTGTGGGTGTGTGTGCTTGCATGTTTACATTCTCTTCATCTTTTCCACTTCCTTGGTCACAAAGGATACGAGTGGAATTTCATCATCATGATTCCTACTCACACAATGTGTCTGCAGCAGGTGTTGTGCAGTATGTGTTGAAATCTTTGAATAGCAGATGACAATTGTTTTATTGAAAGATCTTTAACTGAATGTGTTGTTACGTCTGTGTGTGGGTGTTTTGGCGTGTACCGGTTGGTCTCCTGTTTGAGCCGCCCCAGCTGTGCACCCAGTGGATGATGCGAACGCTGATGCTCCTTGGAGTGGGTGGAGTTTAGCGTGCTGGCCGCAGAGTGGGTGGGGTCAGCGGTCGGCGCAGGGTCATCAGCTTGAGGAGCTAAAACAGGACCAAACTCTACTTCCTCTTCATCCACTTCGTCTTCCTTCTCTGCTCCCTCACACTCTGACGCCGGGCCGAAGTGGGTCTGCAGCTCTGTCAAAGACATGTGTAAACTAATTCCTTGTAGCATTATATGAATATTCATTATTATTGTTTAGTTGCAACCATGCAGTTGAAGGACATAAAGTCACACAGGTGTCAACTAGATTGCGGTAAAAGCTAAGGCCAGGCTTCTGACCTGGTATGAGGATGGTGATTGCAGCCTGCACAGCTCGGCGGATGATGTTATCCATAGCAAACATCCAGTGGGGTTTAATGTGATGGTTCCTCAGGACTTTGTTCACCTGAGAACATCACACACAAACAAACAAGGACAGACATTCAGACCTAAGATCATTCTCTAACAACTGACCTGAACATTACACATACTGTACACTCATATATGTGTGGTGTACACATGACTGTGTACACCAAGAAATGCACACACACAACAACCAACATCTCTTGTCCTGTAGTGTAGTAAACAACAACAATGTTTTTAATTACATATGCTCATAATAGTTTGCATGTGTCGTATAGGATCTTTTCCCGTGTATTTTTCTCATCTGTGACCATGGCAACCAGCTCTGAAAATGTTGCTTGATTAGTTATGTTCAATAACAACAAATTCTTTGCACTACATCTTTTATGGGGTCTGTTGCTGTTGTGTAATGTGCCAACACCAGTTAAAAAGGCCAGTCCTCTTACATAACAGCTTGCATATTCTGTATAAGCTTGCATTTCCAGCAGTGTGTGCATGTGTGAGCTGACCGAGTCCTGGAATCCAAAGAGTACCAGCTGTATCTGGTTAATGGAGGTGGAGTCGAAGTCCAGGTCTAGCTTGAGCTTGGAGATTGTGGCCGCCATGATACGCCGCTCTGGGGAATGGATGAAGTCTCGAAGGATGCAGATGATCTGCTTGATGTGTTCGACGGACAGCTGGAGCTCTTCACTGCCCTATACATACACATGCATATACATACACACACACACACACACACACACACACACACACACACACACACACACACACACACACACACACAATTACGTACAAAAATCCAATAGAATTTAGACAGGCGTGGATTTAAGCTTACTGAGCCTGTGAGTGTTATTGTCCCTATGTAGTGATGAAGATGTATGGAACTGAATGGGTTTACAAAGTAACAACAAAAAAGACACTGCACATGAAGCATAAATATTAACTTTCAGGTACAACTAATAATACAAGTTTGAAGCATCTTAAATTGTGAATTTGTCATCAAAGCCCTTATCTGCAGGACTTTTGTAGGAACATCTGACTTGTGTGCCACCCAGTGGTAGTATGAGAGAATGCAAGCTCCTTTTCTCACATGCTAAGTTTAAGATGAAAATGTGATTGGATTTTTTTTTTCCACTCAATAGTGCAGTTGGAGTGCACTAATGGGTTAGAAAACTCAGCTGAATTGATGCCTTAGGTCAGTGGTTCTCAAACTTTTTCACATCAAGGACCCTTAAACTGACAGAAATTAGACTAAAGACTTTTAGATGTTTTATTACAGAAAGTGAATGAAACCCATGAGCAAAATAGTCATACAATCTGTCATTGTGTTACTTATGGATGAAAACATAATGAAAATAAATTATTCCGCATTTTGTTGGGGACCCCCTGGAACCTCTTCAAGGACCCCTGGGGGTCCCCGGACCCCACTTTGAGAATCACTGCCTTAGTTAATGGGACCCTACAGAAACTGCATATGTACTTAAACATGGCCACATGTTGCATAAACCTGATTTATTTATTCTCATTTTTGGGGGGAGATTTGCTCTTGTGAGATGCTTTAACTGTCTATTATTTGGGTTTCCAAACTGTACTCTATGCTTATCAGAGTGTCTTAAACATTCCTAATACTGAGCTAAATGGAGAAGTGCACTAAAATGTTAATAATTAGCACCTTTTCTATATATCAATTTGTATATACTATTTACTTTCATTTTTTTGTAATTCAAGATTGCTATTTAGTTTGCCAATAGATAAATAACGTAATACAAAACAAAGCAAAGTATAAATAAAATGTAAATATAAATAAAGTAGCACATTTTGTATTAAACAAAAAGTAGGAATATTTTCATTCTGTTATGTTAAAAAATGAGACCAGACTTCATAAATGTTCCCTTGGAAATTATTGGCCTTGCAATTAGGGATTCAAAAGAGGTAATGTCCGTCATTAACTTTAACCATTCATCAAAAAAAGGCCTTGTCTGACTGTTTCAATGTTCCAGATTATAACATCTCTTGAATAATTCCAATTTGTTGTGTTGAAAAAAGACACAATTGTGGTAAAACATTGGTGTTGCTTTTACTCCTTCATATCACATCGGAAGATGACTTTTTACAGATCAGTTTACCACTTCATTCATTTAGTTTGTTAATGTATTTATTCTATGAATGTGGCTCATGGCGTGGATAAAGATGCAGTGAATCTTTGTCACACACTCACCTGGATGTAATTCTCCTTGAGGTTGGAGATTACTTTTGCCTGGTCGTCATTGAGGACCTTGAACAGAATGGCCCGTCTCTCGCTGTCCTTCTTCAGCAGGAACAGACCGCCATCCCTGTCCTCAGGGGATGGGGGGACACTGCGGTCCTCCGACACTGAACCCTCATCTGGAACACTGCAACACACACACACACACACACACACACACACACACACACACACACACACACACACACAAAGTGATCTCACTGCAATATAAAATAACACATGAAAGCACACAACTGATTTACAACAGCGTGACGCGGCGTCCACTTTATTTACAGATACAAGTCTCTCCTGGCTACTGTGTGTGCCCAGGAAAGTGCAGAGGCAGCATGAGTCAGCGCGGCAGGTTGTGCATGTATGCACGCACACACATGTGTCTGTGCACGTGCAGATGTGCGTGAGATTGTGCGTGTGTGCTCAGCCGCCAGCTGAAGCTTGTAAACTGATTAGACCTCATTATATCCGTGTTGTAAAAGGCAGCGGAGCACACTGGGCACAATAAAGCCACCTGCCACCAAATATCACACACACACACACACACACACACACACACACACACACACACACACACACACACACACACACACACACTCATTCACATCTTCTCACATGATCTGTACTGTCCCAGCAAGATTTGCAGTATGTTTTAATATTGTAAGAGTATGTAATATATTTTCGCAGTCAGAATAAGCATGACTCTGGAATTTGCTAAGTTAACATCTGTGCTGGAGCCAGTAAAAATAATTACTGATGCAAATTCTGCAAAGCTATAGGATCTGAGACAAAGCAAATGCAAGATATCTAAGAAATATGAGCCCCATCTCTGTAAAATCTATAAACTTGACCCAGCTAATCTGCACACAAACACACATACACACCTCAAATAGTTGGAGTTGGTGGGTTTGAGCAGGTTCTCGGAGCCAGAGCTTTTCTTCTTCTGGAAGAAAACATCGTGTTTGGAGTCGCAGTCTGGGCTCACGGAGCCGTGTTCACTGCTGCTGCTCCCGGTGGCCTCGAACTGCAACTGCACCGGCAGCGAAACGCTGTGTATGTAGTCTGCACAAAACATCAGGTTAGAAGAGAATGGAAGGAATCTATGTAAGTCTTGAGTTTTTTTTCTACATAACGTGACCTCCATTATCCAATCATGTTGTTGCTGTCAAACTTTAAAATCTGTAACCTTCTCTGCTGTGTCAATGGTAATTTTAGTTTCTGACTGGACCAACCCACTTTCACCCCCAGTTTTCATCAGGACTAGTCGTCTCATTGGTCCATCAAATGACTTCATCAGGAATCTCATTCCAGATCACATTCAGTTGGTCTCAATGTTCTTGCATTTTTTTTTTTTTTTTTTTTTTCACTATTGTGCAAATAAGGGGCAAGGGGCGACCAAATTAATTTCTCCTCTGGAGATTAATTAAGTTATTGAGCCATCTTGGGTGCCGGGGTAGATCACCTGGTAGAGCGGGCGCTCGTATATAGAGCTTTACTCCTCGATGCAATGGCCACGGGTTCAACTCCCCCCTGCGACCCTTTGCTGCATGTCATTCCCCCTCTCTCTCCCCTTTCATGTCTAAGCTGTCCTATAGAAATAAAGGCCTAAAATGCCCAAAAAAATGATCTTTAAAAAAAAGTTATTTTTCCATCTCTAGGAACATCCCATAGAAATTGTATTGACTTTAGGTACTTATTAGTACTGGATACACAGTGCCTGTCAACACTGGAATAGCATGCTCCCTGTGCTTTATTTTTGTACATGTGTGTATGTGTTTACCTGATGGTTTGAAGGCGATCTTGCTCTTCTTGCCCTTGGCGTTGTGTTTGACAAAAGTGTCTTTGAGGAGGTCCGAGGTGATGGCTCTCTTGTGAGGGTCCGGCTCAAAGCAGCGCAAGATGAACGACTTTGCCTCCAAAGACAAGGACTCAGGGATCTCTGGGTGGATCTTAAACATGCCCACCTGTAACATAAAACCACAGTTACACAAAATAATCATGACCTGGAAATTTGTTTAAGGACTCGCCGAGAGAGTAGGTGTTCCTAACAAAAGACTTACATGGCGATTACATTGGCAATTTTAAAATCAACAAGACCATAATTCAAAAAATGAACATCATTCTGTATTGCAGAAGACTTAAAACTAGCGACTGAGACCATAAACTCATTATGAAAATGTTGACAATCAATTGAGAAGTGGGTCACTTTCTCACAGACTTCTACAGAAACCGACCTCCTTTTGCAACCGCACATGTCGTCCCCTGCTGGAATTCAGATAGAATGCAGGTTTAAGGCACTTCCGCATTTGCAGCACTTCGCCGAACCCGATGCTTTGTCCATTAATATTATACAGTCTATGACAAACCCTCATGTAGAGGCAAATACATGTACACAGAGTCAATACCTACCTTAAACATGGCCGCCTGTGGTTCTCCCAGTTCATGAAAGGGAGGTTTTCCAGTGGCCATTTCTATAATGGTGCATCCCAGGGACCAGATGTCAGCCGGGGCCCCATACCCTCGAGGGCCCTTATCAATGATTTCCGGAGCCATGTACTGCAGAGTACCTGCAGACAGAGATGCAGATGATGACCTGGAACAATTATTTTTTCATAAATAATAGTTTCGGCTTCTCCTCTATTTCTTGCACAATAGCGTATGTGTCAAGCCAGGCAGGTAATCACATACAGGAAGACCACAGTGCAGCTGGATATTTTACCAAATAAATAAACACATTTCAAAATAAACAGCCATGTTTATGGTGATATTGATTGTCTTGACTTCTCACAGCAGACACCCGATCTCAGAGAGAGACCGACGGACGGACAGAGAGAGAGAGAGAGAGACACACACACATATACACACACACACACACACACACACACACACACACACACACACACACACACCACACACACAGCCACATATAGGCTTCAATTACCACAGTTTCCCCACTCATCCTGTCTCTTTCTAGAGAGAGAGAGAGAGAGAGAGAGAGGCACGTATCTACGCGACACGCGTGCGGTGTGTTCCAGCTGTAAGGAGAGGCAATCAAGTAATATAGCATTAGTGACTCACAAACTAAAGCTGAGATACAGAAAAAACATTGAGAAAAAATGTTTCTGGACACAAGCAGGATCTTATTCCATAAAGAACAAATCTGTACTTAGTATGCACATGGTTGGCATTTAAACACATAGCTAATCTTAATAAATAAAGATGTGAGATTTGAGTTATTTTAGTCCCAAAAACTGAGTTCAGAAGAATTTGTTAATTATAATTCATTCTATCCTTGAGCATTTTGTCTGCAGTCAGTCATTCTGAGCAGATTTGGCATTTCTAGTCTGCTCTAAATGCTGTGAGAGACAGAGAGAGCTATAAAAAAACATGGAGTCAGAGGAGAGACAGATAAGGACACACACACACACACACACACACATACACACACCTGCTAATGAAAGGTAAACACCCTTCTGCCTCTGCTTGATTAGCTAATCTAATTACACACCTCGCTGGCTGCTGGAGAAGGCCAGATGGTCAATGAATGTGTATGTTCGTACGCGTTCACACGCACGTTTGTTCACGCTCGTGTGTCTGAGTGTTTCTATAGAGGCTGATAGTGGCTCTTGACATTTTGAGGGTCAGTTGATATTTACACTCATAGACTGCAACATTTCTATGACTCCATTTATGCAGTCCAGACTGAATTACTGTCTTGTGATGTCTTGTTTCTTTCTCTCTAAGACATTACTAGCAGTAGTACTTTATTATTGTGTATTAGACAAAGCTTTATCTGATAGTACAGTGTTATTTTTTGATGATTTAGTTGATTGAAAATACTTTTACGTTAAAAAAAATTAGTAGATTTTAGCATTTAGCATTAGGGCTTTTGGCTGTGGTGGAGGTCTGCACTCAACGAGTGCCCTTCTAGTTTATATTATATTTTATTTCTATATTTTAACTTCTGCACTATTTTATGTTTACGTAATGTGTACTTTTCTTTTTAGACATTTAGACAGGCATTGTTGGACGGAGCCTGAGGACAAAGAACTTCATTGCCATCGTTGTGCATATGACAAATAAAAAACTTGAACTTTTTAACTTTAATTTAAAAATGTAACCTGGGGATTTGCGGACATGCCAGTTAAAAATATGTATGTTTTTGTGTACAAGATATTACCGGTGAATGTCTCGGTGCAGGGGTTGACTCCTGCCAACCTCTTCGAGGTACCAAAGTCTGAGATCTTCAAGACACCACTGTAGGTGTTCACCAACACATTATCACCCTAATGGAGAAACAGCAGCAGTTTACTATTAAATCACCCCCACACCACACGTTTACATGCACACTAACATTCCACTATTATTCCAAATATGATAATATTATGACTTTCATACAGGTCATGTAGACAGCGTATTCCTTGTGGCTATCCGAATTAGGTCTTCTTCTGAATGTAGCATTTTCTGACGTGGGATATGCTGGTATTATTTGAGTTTTAGAAGCAGTCTTTAGACATGTATATTGCACATTTGGAATATGCATCTGAACTGGAGTTTTTACCCCAGTTTGCGACAGTTGTATTTTGTATTTTATTGGTTTACACATATACAAATAATACAGATTAATATACACATAATCAATAAAAGATGTGATGGAGAGATGCAAAAAAGCCTTATAGGGTCTTAATCTGGGCACTCTCCAATGCATAGTTTGCATTATCCAATTGAAATAGAAAGAAAAACGATTGAAAGAAACTGAAAAAAGATTAACAAAATGATTTAAAAAAAAAAAAGCCCAAAACTAATTTTTTTACATGCAATATTAGATCAACAGAGTACAAATGCAAAAAGTTATATAATATATGGAAACACATGGGTTGTTTACGAAGACAGTTTTACAGCCTCTTGCCTGTTTACAGCTTATGGTCAGCTATGTGTGTTGCTATGGTTGTTGTACGCACACATACCAACTAGCCAACAGTTTGCAAGGAAGGGGCAGAGATGCATGCCCAAAAGAAAAGCCCACATTTCTGGTTGGATGGAGAAACATGACTATTTTTAAACATCATGAAAGACTTGGATATCGACAGGTTTTTGGATTTGCGCAAATATCACAACGGCGACCTTTTCAAGAAGGTGGTTGAAGAAATGAAAGGCCGGGCTGTGTTCGCCCGGTCCAACAAGTCTGCCACTGACGAAAAATATCCTATTTTGCACAGCTGCATGTAAACGGGAATATTCGTGGAATATTCATGTTTAACCCTCCTGTTGTCCTTCAAAAAGTTTCTTTATCAGAAATTTGGGTTTTCTTTCAACTGAACTTTAAGAAAAAAAATAACGTGGATGGTTTCCTACAACGCTCATCACAAGTTAAATAAATTATCAGTTCAGTACTTTCATTGAATTTGGTGTTTTATTCAATTTTATAGCATTGGAAGAAAAATGTATAAAAGAGCGTTGAAAAAAAGTGACAAAACTTGGAAAAAGTGAATCGACAAAAACTTGGAAAAAGTGAAAAAAACGTGGAAAAAGTTCTAACTTTTGACCCAGAAAAACTAAAAGTTGCATAGCCGACGGGAAGACAACACAAGGGTTAATAGCCATGTAAACAGCTTATCAGGAATATTGTCTTTTTGTAATAAAGGCAAAAAACTGAATATTGTGTACATATAAATTTAGTCAGTGGTCTCCTTCGACGTGCTGCCTTGTACCTTGATATCTCGGTGGACGATCTGGTTCTCGTGCAGGTATCGGAGCCCCTCCAGGATCTGTCTGGTGTAGAAGATTATAGTCGCCTCCTTCAGCGGACCCCATTTAGACCGCAGCAGCACAGACAGGCTTCCTGGAGAAAGGAACAGAAGGAGTGTCCAAAACCTATCATGAAATGGGAAGATGACCAAGCAGTTAGAGAGACCGCTCAGTAACCGAGAGGTCACAAGCATCGATCTCTGAAGTAGACAATTTGTCCATGATGAATCAAGAATATCGGCCTACTTGCACAGGATAAAATTATCAATAAGCAAAAAGCACAAAGTAGACAGTATTTTTGATTTGGTCTCGGTGTTCTATCAGTGCATTTTCTGTCGATAACGAGTTTCTAAGGATTAATGGTTTTCCAAACAAGTTCACGTAACTGTGCAATTGTTTTACCATCTCTCTCTCTTGTACAAACGCACCTCCAGGCACTTGTTCCATGAAGATCTTGATGTATCCGTTCTCGGAAACCGAGCCCAAGTACTGAACAATGTTCCTGTGCTTCAGGTACTTGTGAAGGGCAATCTCTTCATGAAGGGGCTGGGAGTACCTATTTCACACCGAGAGAAAAAGAACCAAAGACAAATACTTTTTCCCCCCTTTATTTATCCAGATATAGTTTGCTTATAATGCATAACTAGAACAAATAACCGGGTGTTGTCAAAATAAGACTTTCATTAACACGCAAGATATTAACATTTACAAACCAAAAACACAACGCTGAGTCAATTCTGTGACAATAAAACAAAATAAATTTTTTTTTTAATGTTGAACGTGGTAGGTTTTGATCCAGGGGTCACTATAGGTCATCATATTTCTACACAACCACACCTACCTGCTGTCTCTCTCAGGGATCTCTTTGATGGCAATTCGGACCTGGTTGCTGACATCTCTCCCGGCGTACACCACTCCATAGGTGCCCCGCCCCAACACCACCCTGTCACCTGTCTCATTGGTGTCATACTCATACTGTAACACACACAGAAACACACACACATTCAGTAATCATAAACTGGAGTTATAAACAAAGATAAGTACTGTAAAATAATGTCTATATTGATGACCTCCAGTGTATCTCCGTCTCCTTCCCCCTCCAGCTCCACAGCGTTCCCCGTACCGTCAGATATCATCTCTTTCACCATGGAACAGAACCTTAACACGACGTTACAACATTATTATTTCCAACTCTTGGCCATCAGGTCATGTTGCAGTACCATCGCACATACGTACTGTACGAACACAAACGCAGACAAACACACACACCTACACAGACACATCTAGAGGTGTGTGTCCTCACCGACCGCACTGCTCCTCAGTGGAGAAGTAGATCTGGAAGTCGTCTGAGTTATCATGGACGTAGAGGAAGCAGCACCGCTCATCAAACTTGCTGATGCTGCAGACAGAAGAGTTAGAGTAGATGAAAGCTTAGATTATTTATTTCTTGTCTTTCTCTGTAATATTACATCTTTTGTCACGATTACAAAAACTTATTTTAGACAGTCCATTAGTTTTAAGGTACAAGCAAAACTTTGGTCATGCCATAATTTGTTTTGAATTGCAGCAAACTGTAGCTCATCTGAGTTAACATGTTTTTATGCGTAAACATAGAAAAGTTAGTTCAGTTTTGTTTGTGAGCAGAAATTAACTTTGTACCTCTTATAATAATAAACCCAAATAAACAGTGACAATGTTGTGTTTAAGCTGCATTATGTCCAACGTACCGCTCAGTTTGGGAGCTTTTGCATTTTATTCACATCCAGCTTAATTTATTCATACCTAATGCCTTTGATGGACATTGCAGTGAAGTTCCACTCATGGATCCCTTTCTGAAATGAAAGTGCATGAGGTTTTTTATTTTCCAAATAAAAAAAATAACATTTTTACAAATGGATAAGGAACAGAAGGAGATAGCACGTGTGATGTTCCTTCTTGATACGAGAAGCCAGGTTTCCATCCAAATGTAGAGCAAATTTCACCAAACTTTGAAAAAAAATGCTGCAATTGAAAATGTGAGTTAATGCGCATTTCCACCCACTACTGTTAAGCAAATATTAGGATGTTGATTCATCAAGATAGTTTATTGCGCTAATTCTCCAGTTAGGTGCTATTAAACCATTTGAAAAGAAAAGGACACAATACGATGATGTAATTAGTCTCTTATAGTCTCCTTATCGCTCCACACAGATCTGATGTTTTTTTTGTCACTTCAGTGGATGTTTAAGGTTCTGCGCTTCCTCTCAGGTGGTAGCGACAGTTAATTGTCAATGGTGCAATGCAATGAAATGCTGTGGTAAAGAGTAGGAGGGTCATTTGGTTGGTGCTGTTCTTACCATTTCAGGAGGAGAAACATGCCAAATAGAGACGTTCTTCTCTTCAGCCTCGTTGTTAATGGACACATAGGATGGCTGGTAAACCTTAGTTGGCTCCAGAATCAACACCTGTAACAAAAAGAGAAAAAAAAATTGACGGACATGTTAGCATGAGTCTCTGAATATCAGATCAAACATGTTTGAGTGTTTGCATATGTGTGTTTGTACTGGAAACCGCAGTCGATTGGTGGTGCCCTGCGTGGCCTCGACGATGATGTCCATCCAGAAGTTGAGCCTCTCCCGCTGGGGAGAATGTTCCACCGTCTGCTTCTTAAACCTCTGGATCAGCTGCAGGTTTTGCACCACCGACCGCAAATACCTGGAAGAAAATACACATGAAACAAATCACTGGAAAATAATATGCATGTTTAATGGAACAAAATAATAAAGGGACCAGCAACATTTCCAGGAGCATCTCTATTCCCCTGTAAATACACTCAATTTCCTCAAATTGTTGGTAATTATTTGGATTTTTATGTTGTGCTTATAGTCACTGAAAGGAAATGGGAACCACTTTTGTATTGAAAAAGAAATCACACAAATAAGAGTCAAATTGTGGATTTTTGTTTTATTTTACTGATAACAAACATGTAGTAATAATGCACCATAACAGTACTGACAACATAGAATAAACTTTTTTATGAATGTCTTTACCAGAGAGGCGGCTTGAGTTTGAAGAGCTTCTCAGCAGCCTGAGTAGCTTTAGGGATGTCGTTAGCTAGCATGCTAACGGTGAAGAACTGGCCTACGTCCCAGTAGTTGTTCATTTTCTCCAGGGAACCTTTGCGCCCCAGCAGACTGTTCAACCTCACACCTGAAGACATCAGATTATAAGTGTGAAATATTTATAGCATATAATATTCTTTTTTTTTTTACCGCGTACAATTAAGCTTAAGACAGCAAAAGGACAACACACACAATTGTTTTCTAGCAATCTCTGCATTCTTCATTTTAGCATGTACATTAGCATACTTAAATGCAGCAGGCTTTATAGCCTAGCTCGCTTGTTTTTGTTGTATCTTAGTTGCGATGCTGTGTTGAGGATGTGTGGAAGAGACTCCGCTGGACACTGTTCTTGATTATAAAGGTTTATTACATCAAGTTTTCAGCATCGATGACAGACCTGCGCAGAGCCTGGAAAGTACACGGCCAATATGTACTCTGATTCTGGCTCTAAAACTCATAGCTTATATTGGGTATGTTTAGGTAACATGTTAGATAACATGGTACATTTAAGTTGACATAGCATAGGTTAGTGTCCTCTTGGGGGGCTCCTTCGACATACATTATAGTTCGTTAACCCCTCAGCTTCCAATCCTAGACCACCTAATTGAACATCCCAGCGAAATCACGCCACTAAGAGGTTAATCATTAAACCACTGCACTGCTACACTTTCTCATGAGGATACAGTGTCTTATATGAAACCTTTGTACCAGAAACATAATCATGATTCATATGAATAAGCCATTGGATACTACATTTTGTTCACATTTATTTTGGATGCTAGCTGCTAAGTTTGCAGTTACTGTATCAGTTAACTATTTAGCTTGGCACAGACACAGTGGATGTAGTAAATAATGGCCCATTGAATGCAATTGACACATTTAAAAATGTTCTTTTTGGGCGCTTCCAGCTTGATTTAGGCGTTGTG
>NC_050195.1:6575761-6583261 GCF_008315115.2 Sander lucioperca | reverse complement strand
GAGTGCACTTTATCGCAGAGCATGCATTTTTAACAGTATCAGACCTACTTATAGGACAATGTCCTGATTTTTTACCCTCATCAGGTCATTTGTCATCCATGCTATGACTAATTCCTGGAATCTCTCTTCTGCACTGCTTTTGAATTATTTAAACTTACAAGTATTTATTTTGCACTGATTTAAGCTGTATCACAGGCTTGTCAGCATGTGAAAAATCATCACAGCTCATTCCATTTTCAACAAGAAGCTCTATTGTGTATAGTACAGCATCTTAAAAAAAAAAGAGAGATAAGTATGTTGGTATCATGCAGCATACTTTCAAGGAAATAAAGGTTCAAATGGCCTTTTCATCAGAAGGACCAAAACGCTGTGTTGTCCTTTAAACTTTCACAACACAGAGCTCGGATTTTGTCAAGAGCTGCAGCACTTTTGAATTCAAAGTGATGATGTTGCGTAAACTATTTTTCTCCTCGGGGTGGAAAACATCATCTCTCCTCCCTCGATATGTAAAGTATCTCTGAGACACAAGAGAAGTGCTGTTTGGTGAATATATGTCATCATAGTTTCGAAAACTTTTAAAAACCTTGATTGTTCCTACCAATTAACAGCCATCACAGAAGTTGCACTTTACACCTAGTTGCCAGGATGTGAAATGTAGTTAGGATGGGAAATTATTTGAGAATTCAAACTGTCAGATGCATCTTTAATAGACATTCAGCTCATTATATACAATGATTCAACACCTAATACACATGCAGTATGGATCGTATTTGAACTTAAATGTAGTATTTTAACACCCCTTTTCATTTATATGCACACATACAGTACTGTTTCGGTCTTCGATGACACCTCGATCTATCTTGATAATTGTTGAGACTTCCTGCTTCCTGTTATGGTTGCCGCTGCGCCTTTATGGTTGAATTCAGATTCTCTGAATCTTAATTAAAACTGCCTCCCTCTTGTGAGAGGAGCACCATGTTCAGCTGCATATTCATCATGCAGTATAATGCGGTTGATTGATCATATCAAAGTAACTTCCTGTGCACTCCTCTCCAGAACTTCCTGATTGCTAATACAGCTTGGAGGCTCATGCAAATGCTGGAGCGCAGATCTGAGGTTGTCTTTGTTGCCTTGCAGCTGCTCCTCAGAGGAAGATTTTTCGGGTAAGATACTGTATGTCCATCTGGCACTTTTAGCATATTCCTTTTCACGTTCTAGCCTTAGGAAATATTGATGTATAATTGAAATGTCTACAGGAAAAGAAAAAAATATAATATATAAATATAAATATATATATATATATATATATATATATATATATATATATATATAAAATGTATTTTATTTTATTTATTATTTTTTTTATTGTTAAGTTGCTCTTGGCAGTATTTGTCCTATCAGTGGAGATCATAAAGTGGGGAGCTGTGATGAAAGCATATCACAGTTTTTCTGTTCATCCAATTGAAATTCACATGTCAAATATAAACCTATAAGAAGTGACAAATAAAACATGATCCCGTAAACAGCAGTCTCAGAACCGTTTCCCTGTACTGTCTCTCTATCCTTGCTTTTTTGCATTCTTGATCACAGCTCAGTCATTCTGGTAAACAGTGTTTTGTGTTCATTATCACCGTGAAACATAATTGTAACATGCTCATGATCAAAAAATGTACCTGTCGATAGGAACTGTCAGAACTGACAGGTCTCCAGAAAACGGATCTTCGCTTCCACCTGCACATGTTGGTGTTAAAGTGCCCATATTATGAAAAAAACACTTTTTCTGGGATTTGGGGTGTTATTTTGTGTCTCTGGTGCTTCCACACACATACAAACTTTGAAAAAAATCCATCCATGCTGTTTAGAGTGAGATACAGTTTCTGAATGTGTCCTGCCTTCAGTCTCTGGGTGAGCTGTTCAAAATCGGCACGGCTTGTGACGTCACAAGCCGAAACGAGCAGGCTAACCGCAACCATTAGCTCATAGCGTTAGCATGCTAACGCTATGGCTAATGCTAGCATGCTAACGCTAGCATGCTACCTCGTTCTCAATAGCAAAGCACTGCTACAACACACACAAGTTCACCATAATCTACAAAAGAACTACTTACATGTGCGCCCTCATTTAGAAGTCTCCCAGCTAATCCTGCCTTGTAACTGACCGAAGTTGTAGAAATAGCCTTTCTTTTACTGTCTATGGAGCTAGCTAGCTGACATGATCTACATCTGAGCTACTGGGCATGTGCAGTGCAATCAAAGATAGTACAGAAGAAGAAGAAGAAAAGAGGTCTCACTCTGTAGCTAAAACAGAGACCAGGTGAAAAGAGGATCTGCAGCAGTGAGAGAGAGCGGTGCAGTACAACACAAATATGGTGTTTTTTGAAAATTAAACCATGTAAACCTATTCTGGTACAACCTTAAAATACAATTATGAACCTGAAAATGAGCATAATATGGCTGCTTTAACATTGTGATTGATATCTCCAATTAGCTCCAAGTGCTGTGTTCGGCTGGTTTGCAAGGTAACAACAATCTGTTGGGTTGCCTTTTGTATGCTGGCAGTTTCAACACAAGGCCAATAATCTCAAACTTGTGGCAATTATAACAATATTCTTTCATCAAATGCTATCCAGTCAGCTGGCACCACTAAGTACCTGGTGATACAGTGCCCTTAAATGTAGATTTGCTTTTATAACGAGTTGTTAAATCAAATATAAAATTGAGTTTCTAGGCCAACTCCTGTTTCATGCAAATTCCTGAA
Organism: Sander lucioperca; assembly: GCF_008315115.2. Lineage (NCBI taxonomy): Eukaryota > Metazoa > Chordata > Actinopteri > Perciformes > Percidae > Sander > Sander lucioperca. Next base: position 6,580,504 of record NC_050195.1, on the reverse strand, counting down.
TTCATATTTTAAACAAACATGCCAGCTGATATATATCAAGGCAAGCTGCAATATTAATGCAGTGATGCTATTTTGGGGTGGAAACAGGGTGAATGAATCAGCAGGCTCCAGCCTGGCAGGACTCCAAAATGTTGGGATTAATTGCTGCAGTGTGAATGATTCAGCACCTGCAGGTAACGCATCTACAGTTTTAGCACGCACCTGTATTATGCAAGTTATTTGCTATCAGGCACAAAATACCGTGTTAACCTGGTTTCATGTGTGCTACATATATGAGAAATTTACTGACTTGGTTTTTGCCATTTCTGCTGGTATAACGATTTTCTGAGCAGATATGAGGTCGTCGTATAACAGAGAAAAGTGAGTACTGTATTGGCTTTAACTGTATGAAGTTAACCAGCGAGCATGCCAGCCAGGCTGTAATACAGGATAAGGCCACTTCCACAAACCCTATCATGAACCATTCTGACAGATCTATTAAGCACAGAAAATATTAAAAAAGAGACACACGTATACTGTAAAAAATAAATCTAATTTTCTTTTGCGGACTGGCTGCCTTTAAAAGTCATACTGGGCAAAATCTTGATGTTTTTGAGCTTTTGAGCAGGATACGTTCAGATGCCCAAATATAACTCCCTTGCTCCATGCAGTTCTGGTGGTCCAAGCATGCAGCGCAACCAAATCTCCACGGAAAGTAACAATCACAGAGATTGTTTTCATCAAAATTGAACTAAACTGTTTGATGGCTACTAACGCAACCCACTTCCGTGCCCCTCCTTCCACATAGTTCACAGGGCTGCACCAAAACACCCAATGGGAACTGGTAGGAAAATAATCGGAGTGCAGTGGATGAAAATGCCACTTAAGCAGCACAAAAGCCCCAACATCCTCCATGCAATGTTGTAAAAATAGAGCACTCGGTGAGATGTTTTGAGACAGGATGAAAAAAAGTCAGAGCTGGAGATGGAAAGTTGGAGAGAGAAATAGGAAGGAAGGCATCTTTCTCACCCACACTCAGAACCAGTGGAAATCACGAATGACTGACGACATGGAGCAAATGTTTTCCTCATGCCGATCACATTTACTATATTTAATCAACATGCCATTTCAAAAACAACATTTGTCTTGAACATTAACTAGAGCTGAGATTCACTGCTGGACAATGCATGCACAGCATATATTTTGTATTTGAGTGATGCACTTCTGTGGTTCACACATTACCAGTTGGAAGGCAGAAACAGAGGCTCCTGCTCCCTTAGCTCCCAATTCAGCCTCGGCTTTGTCGTCACTGTTTCAATCCTGTGTAATCCTTGCACTGGGTCACTCGCTGCAGGCCACTCAATCACTCCTTCACTCGCCGTGTTCTCCATGACAAATAGATCTGTTCCTGCCAAGCTCTTCTTAAACAAATTGACGTGTTTTTTGCAGTATACCACCATACAAGACCCTTTTTTTTTTGCTGAAGCAAGCAAAACCACTTTGCTGTTTGTCACTTCAGAGGCCTACTGTAGACTCATTCCTCTGGCGATAGGTATTTTTCCAGAAGATAGATTGATACATCAGTTGTCTATTCACTGCTCGCTGCACTACAAATAACCTGCTTCTATCTAAACATAGTCTGCCTTGTGGACTTGTTTTAGAAGATAAACCATGCCTAAGCACTGTTCCTGATATATTTCTTGTCCTGCTAATTCATTTCCTAATATTGCACAGACTGAAAAAAAAGTTTCTTTGTATGACAAAACACACTTATGTTATTAATAGTCATACATAAGCCAGAGAAGAACAAAAGAGGCTGCATTGGTTTAAATCACACACTGATTATGCCATTACTATAGGCTACACATAGAAAATAAGGTCACCTCATACATGTTCACACATTATCTTTCCAACGAGCCTTGAACTCCTTCATGAAAAAAATAGGAGCACACTCAAATATTCCCTGTAAGAGCTTTTTGCTGATCTGGTGCCACCATTAGCAGGACAAGAATTTTTCTTAAAGTTCAGGCAACTATAGTCTCGCATTGCCAGACCTTCCTCGCTAATCCACACAGCATTCTGGGATGGGAGATAAACATGCTCTGTTTTATTGTCATTTCTTTAAACCAATCACAATCGCCTTCGGCGGTGCCAAGCGCCAGACAGATCCACAGTGCCGCTGCAAAATAGCCTCGGGATAGAACCTTTTTTGGTGGAAGGGTGTACATTCAAAGGTTGTTTTAGTCATGCAACAGAAAACTCAGATTGGACAGATAGTCTAGCTAGCTGTCTGGATTTACCCTGCAGAGATCTGAGGAGCAGTCAACCATAATCCTCCAGAGTTTAAAGATTACAAAGCAAAGAAAGCCGTAGGTAACGGACATCCGACAGAAAAGAGGGACATCGGGTGGAATTTCAGGCGGCACCAGAGCAATCCCAGAAGTGGAACGTCGTGGTACAGTAGGACACGGCCTCCAGTGGACATTAAACTGATTACTAAGTGAATTTTAGAGGCTTGTTTACAAGTAAAAAGACTATAGTTTCACATTTTGCTAAATACTTATTCGCTTTCTTGCTGAGTTAGATGAGAAGATTAACACCACTCTCATGTGTGTATGGTAAATATTACCAGCCAGTTAGCTTAGCTTAGCACAATGACTGGAAACAGGAGGAAACAGCTAGCCAGATGTCACAAGATAACATCCCTTCGGAGACTGTTCGTAGCAGTTTAAAAACTACTCTGCTTTGTTACTGAATTTTAGACATAGGTCATTTTAATAAACAGCCAGTGCCTTAGTTTCTCTGGTGAGGGCAGTCTTGATCTTTCCTTTCTAGGAGACCATTTTAGGACAAGATTCTTTGTTATATATAATCCTAACTATATCTAAATATAGCAAGTAGAATTAAAAATTAAAATTGTTGATTTTATGTGAATAAACCATGAAGGTACAGTGAGGACACCAGCTGCAGTGGTAGGAAGCAGTGTGAAAAAAGTGGTAAACAGCACTGTATGTTTTATCCTCGATTTTTCCTCAAAACCTATGAAAAATACCATAGTGGAATTTATGAATCAGAATGCATCAATGCTTTTTCATGTATCAAATAGACCTTGAAATTGTATTTCCAGTGGGAGATGTTATTGATAATATAGAGCCTTTGATTGTGTTTAGGTGGGAAAGGAGGAGACCGGCTTAATGTAGTAAAAAACAATCTCCATCATTGTGTCCTCTCAAGCTGTTCCTAAAAGGCCCATCTGTGTTGCAGCACTACAAGGGTGTCACCGGTTTATTCTGTTAGTGAGGCGGATATTTTTATCTGTGAAATTTGTAAAGAGGTGCAGTTTCACTCTGTGAAGATCCCAAGACACAAACATTGCAAGATGCAGTATGAGAAATTCACACAGATCGAGTAAGGTGTTTGCGGTTGTTCCTGCGGTTGAAATGGGATTATGGTGTGACAGATTGGTTTAATAATTAATTACATGATGGAGACAGCTTCTACTTCTTTGTTATTTCTGGCAGTCAACATACCACATCTGTATATAGCTGCCATCCTGCCAACTCTCTAAAGAAAGACAAATAAAAACGTCATCAAAGGCATCATTGTGTCTTTGCCGTGATTTAGCAGTGATTACAGAGGAGTTACAGGCACTCTTGTCATTGCATTGGAGAAGAGACAGTCTGTAGTTGAAGGGAAAACATGCTAATCTCACAATTGTTGCCCGTTTTATCCACGCTTAACAATTATCTTATTACATGTAAGTCAAAATCAAATCATCCTATATTATATTAGCAGAGCTGTGCCAACAATTACATCAAATCATCAAAATAAAATGAAACCAAGCACTGGAGACATACTTAGGGCTGGGTATCGTTCAAAAAATGTTGATACCGATAGCAGTACCAATACCGTGACTTTGATACCGGTTCCTAAACTAAACTTTTGACTAATACCTGGACCAATCATTCCCATCCCAAAATATTCTTATGCAATGCAAACACTGTTCACTGCTCCAGTAAATAGGACAGGCCTTCGATATGACTTGCCACCCTTAGCAACGGGATACATTTAGAGTCCGCTCAGCTCATAGAGCCCTTCAGCTCAGACAGCTACGAGCCAGAAAGCTAACGCTATGTTAGCAAGATTCAAAGTCAATAACACTGTGTACAGTTGGCAATCAGTAAATATAATTTGAGAGTATGTTTAACAACAATACAAGCTAGCTATCCAGGCATGCCATTGTCCCCAAAACAATATAACGATTTTCACGAACAATTATGCGCCATGTGTACTGTCGGCCGCAGCCTGAAGTAGCGACCTGAACAGAGAATGGGATGTGAGATAAATTAATTCGCTGTGAAACAAAGTCAGTTCAGAGGGACAGTGTAACTTACTTCCTGCAGCTTGTGTGTTAGCGCCATCCTGTGGTGTTCAGAGGACAAGGCACTGAAGCACCACACAGTGTTGGAAATAACAAATTCACATTTTCTTTTTCTTTTAATGTAGCGCATTAATTAAGAACAGTTTCACCGGAACTCATTTAGTAGGTGTCCTATAACACTTTTTTTATGGACACCCTGCAGCCAATCAGAATCACGTATTTACCCAGACCATGGTATAAAACACATACCTAGAGTATAGATGTGCAGAATAATGAAAGTGGCGTCATTGTTACAAATACTGAGATACCTCAAAAGCGCCAGTGCAGGTGATATATTGAGGTGTCAGAGAGCCCAGCATAACCAGGACTAGGTGAGTGTTTTG
>NC_050195.1:6553261-6570761 GCF_008315115.2 Sander lucioperca | reverse complement strand
AGCAGCAGTACTTTGCACGTCTTAATAAATCACAGCCACATTGTAGTTTAAGAGAGATCTTAAGTTTTATGATCAAGGGTTTGATAACGCATAGTGTTCACGCTCAAACGTCTGCTGTTAATGCTCCATTTATGGGCAGTGCACTCCAACAGCAAACCACGTGATCTGAAGAAGGCAGCTCAGTTGTGCCGCCGAGACAATAATGTGTCAGGTGTAGGCATAGTGGGAACATATATAAGGCATATGAAACCATTTCACCTCTCAAATCGTTTCATGAACATGAAGGTGAGCTCACTACCATTAAGTACGTATATACATCTGACCCCTGACACTGGCGTCTCTCCACCGTTGCTGCTCTGCCATTTAATCGCACTGACAGACTATAATTCACATTTATCTATGCTGGCGTAGGATGTAATCATCAGTTCATTTGTGCATAATTAATAGCATGCGACACTCTCTAAAATCAATAGGAGAAATATTCCTGATGATGCAGAAGCTTGTCATGAACTGTATAGACTATACATCAGTCATGACTGTATCTGATTGCTAGGCTCTGTGAGCACTGGCTCTGAGACTCAGGTTCAGCTTAATAACCAGCCAATACGCTCATTTGAGAGATTATACTCCTACAACACATAATGAGTGAAAGTGGACCAAAGCACATGGCTTAATGTTTTAACGTTACTCGCTCTGCAATGCTGTGAGACAACTACTACGTATTTAATACAGTAGAGATATAAATAGTTGGTCAGAACGTGCAAATTCTGGACAGAGCAGCTACAAAAAGAGCCCCTGGGCGAGGTGGAGGGCACATCATATCGTATGGAGAGGACGACGCAAGAGCAAGACAGATATGCCAGTCAAAAAAAAGAAAAAAAGAACAAGTCATTATTAAACGATCACTATTTACTTGAAGCTGCCAGGCATCAACAAAACACTCACCTAGTCCTGGTTATGCTGGGCTCTCTGACACCTCAATATATCACCTGCACTGGCGCTTTTGAGGTATCTCAGTATGTAACCATGACGCCACTTTATATTCTGCACATCTATACTATAGGTATGTGTTTGATACCATGGTCTGGGTAAATACGTGATTCTGATTGGCTGCAGGGTGTCCATATAAAAAAGTGTTATAGGACACCTACTAAATGAGTTCCGGTGAAACTGTTCATAATTAATGCGCTACATTAAAAGAAAAAGAAAATGGAATTTGTTATTTCAACACTGTGTGGTGCCTCAGTGCCTTGTCTCTGAACACACAGGATGGCGCTAACACACAAGCGGCAGGAAGTAAGTTACACTGTCCCTCTGAACTGACTTTGTTCACAGCGAATAATTTACTCACATCCCATTCTCTGTTCAGGTCGCTACTTCAGGCTGCGGCCGACAGTACACATGGGATAAATGTTGTGAAAATCGTATATTGTTTGGGGACAAGGGCATGCTGGATAGCTAGCTTGTATGTTGTTAACATACTCTCAAATTATATTTACTGATTGCCAACTGTACACAGTGTATTGACTTGAATCTGCTACATAGCGTTAGCTTTCTGGCTCGTAGCTGTCTGAGCTGAAGGGCTCTATGAGATGAGCGGACTCTAAATGTATCCGTGCTAAGGGTGGCAAGTATATCGAAGGCCTTCCTATTTAGTGAGCAGGAACAGTGTTGCATTGCATAAGAATATTTGGGATGGCATGATTGGGTCAGGTATTAGTCAAAAGTTTAGTTTAGGAACCGGTATCAAAGTCCCGGTATTGGTACTGATATCGGTATCAAATTTTGAACGATACCCAGCCCTAAGTATGTACTCCAGTGCTTGGTCATTTTATTTTGATGATTTGATGTAATTGTTGGCACAGCTTGCTAAATAATATAGGATGATTTGATTTGACTACATGTATATAAGATAATTGTAAGCGTGGATAAAACGGGCAACATTGTGAGATTAGCAGGTTTTCCCTTCAACTACAGACTGTCTCTCTCCAATGCATGACAAGAGTGCCTGTAACTCCTCTGTAATCACTGCTAAATCACGCAAAGACACAATGATGCCTTTTGATGACGTTTTATTGTCTCTTTAGAGAGTTGGCAGGATGGCAGCTATATACAGATGTGGTATGTTGACTGCCAGAAATAACAAAGAAAGAAGTAGAAGCTGTCTCCATCATGAATATTATTAAACCAATCTGGTCACACCATAATCCATTTCAACAGCGGAACAACGCAAACACTTACTCGATCTGTGTGAATTTCTCATACTGCATCTGCATGTTTGTGTCTTGGGATCTTCACAGAGTGAAACTGCACCTCTTTACAAATTTCACAGATAAAAATATCGCTCACTAACAGAATAAACCGGTGACACCCTGTGTAGTGCTGCAACACAGATGGGCCTTTTAGGAACAGCTGAGAGGACACAATGATGGAGATGTTTTTATACATTAAGCGGTCTCCCCTTCACACCGAAACACAATCAAGGCTCTATATTATCAATAACATCTCCCATGGAAATACAATTTCAAGGTCTATTTGATACATGAAAAAGCATTGATGCATTCTGATCATAAATTCCACTAGGGTATTTTGTCATAGGTCTGAGGAAAAATCGAGGATAAAACTACAGTGCTGTTTACCACTTTTCACACTGCTTCCTACCATGCAGCTGGTGTCTCACTGTACCTTCATGGTTATTACATAAAATCAACAATTTTAATTTTTAATTCTACTTGCTATATTAGATATAGGTAGGATATATATAACAAGAATCTTGTCCTAAAATGGTCTCCTAGAAAGGAAAGATCAAGACTGCCTCACAGAGAAACTAGGCACTGGCGGTGTTTATAAAATGACTAGTCTAAAATTCAGTAAACAAAGCAGAGTAGTTTTTAAATGCTACGAACAGTCTCGAAGGATGTTATCTTGTGACATCTGCGTAGCTGTTTCTCCGTTTCCATCATTGTGCTAAGCTAAGCTAACTGGTGGTATATTTACATACACACATGAGAGTGGTGTTAATCTGTCTCATCTAACTCAGCAAAGAAAGCGAATAAGTATTAGCAAAATGTGAAAATATAGTCTTTTTACTTGTAAACAAGCCTCTAAAATTCACTTAGTAATCAGTTTAATGTCCATGGAGGCCGTGTTCCTACTGTACCACGACCGTTCCACTTCTGGGATTGCTATGGTGCGCCTGAAATTCCACCGATGTCCTCTTTTCTGTCGGAGTCCGTACTACGGCGTCTTTGCTTGTAATCTTTAATCGGAGGATATGGTTGACGCTCCTCAGATCTCTGCAGGGTAATCCAGACAGCTAGCTAGACTATCTGTCCAATCTGAGTTTCTGTGCATGACTAAACCAACCTTTGATGTAACCTGCCACCAAAAAGGTTCTACCGAGCTATTTGCAGCGGCACTGTGGATCTGTCTGGGCTTGGCACCGCCGAAGGCGAGTGTGATTGGTTTAAAGAAATGACAATAAACAGAGCATGTTTACTCCCATCCCAGAATGCTGTGTGGATTAGCGAGGAAGGTCTGGCAATGCGAGAGACTATAGTTGCCTGAACTTAAGAAACATTCGTGTCCTGCTAATGGTGGCACCAGATCAGCAAAAAGCTCTTACAGGGAATATTGAGTGTGCTCCTATTTTTTCATGAAGGAGTCAAGGCTCGTTGGAAAGATAGTGTGACATGTATGAGGTGACTTATGTTCTATGTGTAGCCTATAGTAATGGCATAATCAGTGTGTGATTAAACCAATGCAGCCTCTTTGTTCTTCTCTGGCTTATGTATGACTATTAATAAATAAGTGTGTTTGTCATACAAAGAAACTCAGTCTGTGCATATTAGGAAATGAATAGCAGGACAAGAAATATATCAGGGACGTGCTAGGCAGGGTTGATCTTCTAAAACAAGTCCACAAGGCAGACTATGTTTAGATAGAAGCAGGGTTATTGTAGTGCAGCGAGCAGTGATAGACAAATGATGTATCAATCTATCTTCTGGAAAATACCTATGCCAGAGGAATGAGTCTACAGTAGGACTCTGAAGTGACAAACAGCAAGTGGTTTTGCTTGCTACAGCAGTCTGTATGGTGGTATACTGCAAAAACCACGTCAATTTGGTAAGAAGAGCTTGCAGGAACAGATCTATTTGTCATGGAGAACACGGCGAGGTGAAGGGTGATTGAGTGGCCTGCAGCGAGTGGACCCAGTGCAAGGATTACACAGGATGGAAACAGTGACGACAAAGCCGAGCTTGAATTGGGAGCTAAGGAGCAGGAGCCTCTGTTCTGCTCCAACTGGTATGTGTGAACCACAGAAGTGCATCATCAAATAAAAATATATGCTGTGCATGCAATGTCCAGCAGTGAATCTCAGCTAGTTAATGTTCAAGACAAATGTTGTTTTTGAAATGGCATGTTGATTAAATATAGTAAATGTGATCGGCATGAGGAAAACATTTGCTCATGTACGTCAGTAATCGTGATTTCACTGGTTGAGTGTGGGTGAGAAAGATGCCTCCTCCCTATTTCTCTCTCCAACTTTCCATCTCCAGCTCTGACTTTTTTTACCGTCTCAAAACATCTCACACGAGGCATCTATTTTACAACATGCATGGAGGATTGGTGGGCTGTGCTGCTAAGTGCATTTCATCCACTGCACTCCGATTTTTCTACCGTTCCCATTGGGTGTTGGTGCAGCCCTGTGAACTATGGGAAGGAGGGGCGGAAGTGGGTGCGTAGTAGCATACAACAGTTAGTTCAATTTTGATGAAAACAATCTCTGTGGATTGTACTTACGTGGAGATTGGTTGCGCGCATGCTTGGACCACAGAACTGCATGGGAGCAAGGGAGGTATATTTGGGCTCTGAACGATCACTGCTCAACAGCTCACAAACACATCAAGATTTGCCAGTATGACTTTTACAGGCAGCCAGCCGCAAAAGAAAATAGATTTATTTTACAGTATCACGTGTGTCTCTTTTTTAATATTCTGTGCTTATAGATCTGTCAGAATGGTTCATGATAGGTTGTGGAAGTGGCCATATCTGTATTACAGCATGGCTGGCATGCTGCGATGGTAACTTATACAAGTTAAAGCCAATACAGTACTCACTTCTCTGTTATACTACGAACTCAATCTGCTCAGAAAATCGTTATACCAGCCAGAATGCAAAAACCACGTCAGTAATATTCTCATATATGTAGCACACATGAAACAGGTTAACACGTATTTGTGCCTGTAGCAATATAACTTGCATAATACAGGTGCGTGCACAACTGTAGATGCGTTACTGCAGGTGGCTGACATCATCACACTGCAGCAATTAATCACAACTTTGGAGTCTGCCAGGCTGGAGCTGCTGATCATTCACCCTGTTTCCACCCCAAAATAGCATCACTGCATTAATATTGCAGTTGCCTTGATAGATCAGCTGGCATGTTTGTAAACTATGAATCAGGAATTTGCATGAAACAGGAGTTGGCCTAGAAACTCATATTATATTATGATTAACATCGTTATAAAAGCAATATACATTAAGGGCACTGTATCACAGGTACTTAGTGGTGCAGCTGACGGATAGCATTTGATGAAAGAATATGTTATAATGCCACAAGTTTGAGATTATTGGCTTGTTGAAACTGCCAGCATACAAAAGGAAACCCAACGATGTTGGTACCTTGCAAACCAGCGAACACAGCACATTGGAGCTAATTGGAGATATCATCAATGTTAAAGCAGCCATATTATGCTCATTTTCAGGTTCATAATTGATTTTAAGGTTGTACCAGAATAGGTTGACATGGTTTAATTTCAAAAAACACCATATTGTGTTGTACTGCACGCTCTCTCTCACTGCTGCAGATCTCTTTTCACGCTGGTCTCTGTTTTAGCTACAGAGTGAGACCTCTTTTCTTTTTTCTGTACTATCGTTGATTGCAATGCACATGCCAGTAGCTCAGATGTAGTCATGTCAGCTAGCTAGCTCCATAGACAGTAAAAGAAAGGCTTTTCTACAACTTCGGTCAGTTACAAGGCAGGATAGCTGGGAGACTTCTAAATGAGGGCGCACATGTAGTAGTCTTTTGTAGATTATGGTGAACTGTGTGTGTGTTGTAGCAGTGCTTTGCTATTTGAGAAGAGGTAGCACTGCTAGCGTAGCATGCTAGCATTAGCCATAGCGTTAGCATGCTAACGCTATGAGCTAATGGTTGCGGTTAGCCTGCTCGTTTCGGCTTGTGACGTCACAAGCGTGCCGATTTTGAACAGCTCACCAGAGACTGAAGGCAGGACACATTCAGAAACGTATCTCACTCTAAACAGATGGATGGATTTTTTTCAAAGTTGTAGGTGTGTGGGAAGCACCGAGACAACAAAATAAACACCCGCAAATCAGAAAAGTGTTCTTTTCAGATAGGGGCACTGTAACACCAACAGGGCAGAAGCGAAGATCCGTTTTCTGGAGACCGTCAGTACTGACAGTTCCTATCGAGACGACATTTGTTTGATCATGAGCATGTTACACGTCATGTTTCACGGTGCACACTGACACAAAACACGGTTTACCAGAATGACGATGCTGCGATCAAGAATGCAACAAAAGCACGGATAGAGAGACAGGACAGGGGCAACGGTACGTGGAGACTGCTGTTTACGGGATGACATGTTTATGTCACTTCATACTAGCGTTTATATTTGACATGTGCATTTCAATTGGATATGACAGAAACAACTGTGATATGCTTTCCAGCACAGCTCACGTTATGATCTCCACTGATAGGACAAATACTGCCAAGAGCACTGAACAATAATATATAAATAAACTAAATACCTTTAGCTCTAGATATGATATAGGATACATAGATAATATATATATATAATGATCATATGATATTTTTTCTCTCTGTAGACATTTCAATATACATCTAAGTAGTTCCGAGGACTAGCACGTGGAAAGAATAGATGCTAAAAGTGCCAGATGGACATATCAGTATTGTACCGAAGATATAGGACTCTCGACGGATGCAGCTGCAATGCTTCGAAAGGCATACAAAGACAACCTCAGATCGCGCGCCAGCATTGCATGCAGCCTCCAAGCCGTAGATAGCGATCAGGAGGAAGTCTGGAGAGGAGTGCACAGGACGTTACTTGATATGATCAATCACAGACATATACTGCAGGATGAATGATGCAGCATGAACATGGTGCTCTCTAGCACAAGCAGGGAGGCAGCAGTTTTATGAAGATCAGAGAATGAATCCACCATAACGCGCAGCAGCAACCATAACAGGCAATAGCAGGCCGCTCAACAATATCAAGATAGATCGAGTTTTTGGTGTCAGCGAAGATCCGAATACATCCGTACGGTATGTGTGCATATAAATGAAAAGGGGTGTTAAAATACTACATAAGTTCAATACGATCCCTACTGCATGTGTATAGGTGTTGAATCATGGTTTGTATATCAATGAGTGAATGTCTATTAAAGATGCATCTGACAGTGTGAATCTCTCAAATAACTACCATCCTAACTACATTCTACATCTGGCAACTAGGCTGTAAGAGTGCACGTCTGTGAGGCTGTTAAGTGGTAGGACAGGCAAGGGCTTTAAAGTTTTCGAAACTATGATGACACATCTACATCACAACAGCGACTCTCTCTGTGTCTCAGAGATACTGTACATATCGAGGGAGGAGCGATGATGTTTCCACCCGAGCGAGAAAAATAGTTATCGCACATCATCAACTTTGACATTCAACAGGGCTGCAGCTCTTGCCAAAATCGAGCTCTGTGTTGTGAACGTTAAAGGACAAACACAGCGTTTTGGTGCTTCTGTATGAAAAGGCATTGGAACCTTTATGTCTGAAAGTATGCTGCATGCTACAACATACTTATCTCTCTTTTGTTTTTAAGATGCTGTACTCACGAACACATAGAGCTTCTGTGAAAAGGAACGAGCGGTGATGATTTCACTATGCTGACAAGCCTGTGATACAGCTTCTTAAATCAGGTGCAAAATAAATACTGTAAGTTCCTAAACATTTGCACAAAGACGTGCAGAAGAGAGATTCCAGGACAGATGTCATAGGATGGCTGACAAATGACCTGATGAGGGTAAAAAATCAGAGGACATGGTCTATAAGTAGGTCTGTAGTTAAAAATGCTGCCTGCGATAAAGTGCACTCAGGAGCAAATTTGCCCTAACGCCAGCAGGACTTACGGGTATCCAAGAGCAATATTTTATGACTTAAGTGCTCTAATGCCTCCTTTAAGGGGAAAAAAAGAACATTCATAATACACTTTGCATTTGGGTTTTCTTATGCTCACCGTTCAAATAGTCTAACCAGCGAGCCCCCATTATCACTGTTTGCCCAATAATTAAAGGGCAGTCAGGATAGGTTTGCATTCATGAGGTGGATCTGATTGAGCTTAGGCCTGTCAGTGACATGCAGCATGATAAGCAGGTTGTACTGCAGTTGGGCTGATTGCAGAGTGGTCTTGCTGCCATTGATGCGAGCTATTGTGTGCTCAGCGCTGATCAGCTGAATAACGAGGTTGTTGGGGGACAGAGACCGACTCCAAACTGTGGGTGTGTGAAGTGGTTTAGATTTTTTATAAATAATGATGACAGAGAGGGTTCTTTTTTCTTTTTTACATTTTACAACATCAAACAAGCTTCACCCCCAACATGTTACATCTGTCAGGAGCATCATCAACTGAAATAGAAATGGTTACTACTTGCTAATAAATTTAGTATAAAATAATGTGTATGATTGTGTACTTACTGTCAACATTGTAATACCAAAACGAATATATACAAGTTTATATATAATTTGTAATTCAAGTATAATTATTGTATTTATTTTCTGCAGTGACAGTGCCCTCTAAATTGAGCTCTCCATGGGGTTGGATATTTGTGTCCAAAGACGATACGGTACTCTAATGTGATTGGTGCAAATCTACAACTACAATAGGTTGTTATAAAAATTCAATAGCCCAACACAGGCAGCAAGAGACCGAGTCAAGACCAAGACCACGCAGGGCGAGACCGATTCAAGACCAAGACCAGACCAGTGCCACACGCATGACACGATAAATGTGAAAATGCTAAACCATAGGCACTCCTCAATTGATCTAAAAGATCACATTCCATAAAAAAAAACACCCACAGAAAATAAGTTGTTCTTCATTCTCCTCTTTTATTGCCTTAAGTGTATCTTAGAAATGCCTTGATAAAAAAAATCAAAAGCAGTTGTGGTTAGGCCTAGGCATATATATATTTTATATCGACATCGATATATGATGCTAGTATAGTCTTAGATTATGGATATGAAATATGGCAAATATGACCAAGTGTTGTCTTTCCTGGTTTAAAGCTGCATTACAGTAGAGTGATGTCTTCTGAACTACCAGACTGTTCTAGCTGATACTATTGCCTCTACCCACTTAGCATTATATCCACAGTATTGGTGATTATTATCAAAACGTGTTAATATTTTGTGTTAGCACAAATTGTCAACCTACAATATTGTCGCAATATAGACATTGATGTATTTGGTCAAAAATATCGTGATATTTGTTTTCTCATATCGCCAGCTCTAGTTGGGGCTCGACCGGTTTTTAAAAAAACTGCTTCTTTTCTTTAGACCGAGACGAGCCCAAGTAAAAAGTGGTGGATTCTGAGACGAACCGAGACCTTCAAAAAGTGGTCTCAGGACCAAGACTGATTCAATACTACAACACTGCAATTGGACCTGACCACGCGTCTCCTAAATCAACTGCTGCCATAAAACGCGCACACAGATGTTGTGCTTGATGCGGTTTCCACACAATATGTTCAAAAAATGTTTTTCATCCTCTTTTAAGAAAATCTACACAATAGTGGTGCATCATTGCAGTTATATTTCTTACTCCAAAAAGCAAGAATAAAAATTACCGTTCACTGTACATGAAAAAGGGGACTGATAGCATGCAACCTATGTCAGGTAATTTCATCCATTACTGTAGTCATAAAGTCATAGAGCAAATGTGTGTTGTTCATTAACAGCATAAATCAAGTGTAGACACTGACAGTGTCTAAACTTTGCTGAGGCCCTATAATACAGGGAACCCAAGGGAAATAAATCACAGCGGCTGCTGTAGGGGACACAGAAAGGTTATGAATGTCATACAGCCCTCTGCGGACTTGTGGTACTCATTCAACGTAGTTCATAGTCATGGTTCTGACAAAAGCTCAGATCATGGCAAAATGTGTTATATGGAAACAATGAGGTGAAGTGGGTCTGGCACTTGAATGCTGTAGATAAATAAGATAGCAAGGGACAACAATGCGATGGCAGTGGACCGACACGCATGGAGAGCCGAATTAGACCACTCTATGAAAAAGAATCACCGTGACAGGACCCTGTGGCCTTTCAGAGAGACGGCTCACAATAAGGGATAGAAAAAAAAAAGAAATCATTCCAGTCATTTCTCTTATCAAAACAGCTCTTTTCATTCCAAGCTCCACTATTGAATTTTCTCGTTCAAGCTCACATGGGTGATGGGGTTTCATTTCTGTTGTTGTCGTCAACACACAGGTCTTGCCGGGAGGTTAATAATGAAAGTTAAAAGAGCGTATTATTAATGCCCAAATGATTGAGCTACACGGCAGAAGCAATAACTGTCCTTCAATGGCAAACTCTGCTGTCTTAAAAATAATAAATACATGTGACAGGTGGCCCATTCATGCTCAGCTGGAATCACTTTATCAAGGGAAAGTTCTCGCTTGCATTTATACACTGAGAAGATACAAAAATACATTTCCAAATCAATACCCGTGTGTTGTCTAGCTTTGTATGGTGTATATATATAAATATATATATAGATATATATATATATATAATATAGGATATTAATATATACCAGCATATATATAATATACACAACACACACCCAAACACATATATATATATATTGTAGATAGAATAGATATATATATATACACAACACACACAAACATATATATAGAAGGAAATACTATATAAGATAGGCAGATATAATATATATAATACGAATGTGTATAATATATACTATATAACACACAATACACACACATATATATACTATATATTATATATATATATAATATAATAAATTATCTCTCATCAGAAAGTTGACTTTAGCAACCATAACCGTTAATAATCCGACAAAAAAGAGAATCTTGAAATTCAGAACATGAGTTTGACGCAAGGTTAGCATACATTAATTAAAAAACAAATGTTTAGACTAAATTTATATGCAATGGCATGAAATTGACAAGAAGTGACGGTCAAAACACTGCGAGGCAAAGCCATGAACACTGGCAAACGCAAGGCAATATATAAAAAAATTAAGGTTAAAAATAAGGTTACTCAATTTAGTAAGATATCTTTTGTTTGGGGACACAATTTATTTTTTGTTTTTATACAGAAACAAATTAAAAAGTAACAAACAAAAATTTAAATAATGATGATAAAATGTGACTTTTGGTTTGTTAGAAGTTGTTGTACATAACTCACATGGGTACGAAAATGGGACTTAAAGATTAGTGCTTAGTTTCTGTCCCCATGAGGAATTATAAGTAATTACAAAACAGAACTGTCGTGCGCCATCCATATGAAACAAGACTTCGGTGACACCACCCCCCCCATCTCACCCCCTTCCACGCGTTCTAGTAGCCAAGGAGGACACAGAGGATTCACAAAAACATTGATGACTCTCAGAAGAGTCACCTTCACTCGATTTTCCTGTGTGAAAAAGTAGCCAGACGACACCATTTCTGAAACATACGCATACTGAGAAATACAGAGAGGTTTTATGGAGCTGATGTCTTTTATCAACTCATTTGGAATGGATGATGTAACGACGTTATCTTAATAAAACAAAGTTAGCACTAAAGCTTTAATTATCCAGAAGTCTTCCAAACGTAACTTCGTACAATAAAATGCACAACAAGAGACAACCAATGTCCAATACAATTAGTTTGATTTTGTATTTATAATCATCTTGCTCCTCAAACTAACCCTTCTTCATAATGGCAGCAGATTATGAAGATGAAACTGCAAAATGAT
Organism: Sander lucioperca; assembly: GCF_008315115.2. NCBI lineage: Eukaryota > Metazoa > Chordata > Actinopteri > Perciformes > Percidae > Sander > Sander lucioperca. The sequence continues at coordinate 6,558,663 of NC_050195.1, read as the reverse complement.
ATTTCATGTGAAGAAAAAGATGAACCTCAGGTGCTCCCTGTGCTATCTGAAAGATCATATTGCCTTAATATTCTAAGAAGCACATTAAAGCGCTTTCCAGGACAAGAGGTCACTGAAGGTTGTGCACTCAATAAGATAAAGGATGCGGCATCTCTTATCCAATTTTCTAAATTTGATCAAAGACTGCATATCAGGGACATAGAAGCAATTAGCTCTGTGATGTAGTGATGTTTCTCTAAAGAAGGAATAGATCTCTTATATAATAAATCACACTGCTGATAACTTAATTACCCCCGTGTGTCGGCCAAATTTAGATAATCCTCTACAATGTCCACTGAGTGCACTAGTGACAGATGTAATAGCCTGTGAAATATAACAAGCTTTCAAAACTAATAAAACTAGGGTGGTGGCTACCCGGAAGAAATTAAAAGTACACAGGTAAAAAAGCTTATAAACAAAACATTCAGAAAACCCAGAGGCTTTGACTGCAGATTAGGGCTGAACGATTTTTGAAAATAATCTAATTGCGATTTTTTTCTCAAATATTGCGATTCGATTATTTTTTTAAGGTCTTTGTCTTCTGTATTATTCAACAAAGACAAACAATAAATAATTTTATAGTATGAACAACACACAATTACACACTAGACAGTTAAAAGTAAAAATTATAGTATATACACATTACACACACACACACACACACACACACACACACAAGTGTAATTTTTTACAGTGCCCAGAGAGGAGCTGCCTCCAGCCCCTCCCCCTCGTGAAGTTGCGTGCTGCCGTGTGCACTTGTTCAGAGAGGCTATCGTTACGTTAGCATGTTGCTGGTGTTCTTGTTCAGAGAGGTTATCGTTACGTTAGCATGTTGCTGGTGTTCTTGTTCAGAGAGGTTATCGTTACGTTAGCATGTTGCTGGTGTTCTTGTTCAGAGAGGCTATCGTTACGTTAGCTAGTTGCTGGTGTTCTTGCCGTGGGATTAACGGTACTAATAAAACTGTTGAAACACCGCGGCCACGCTGCTGTGAAAGCTCCCCGAACGTCATTAATCAGAGTCTGGTTGTTACCCCTCTCAGTGGCAGCTCCTCCACTCATATCTTTATAACGGAGCTAACTGCTAACCGGAGCTAACCGCTAATCAGAGCTAGCTAATAGTTGCCAACCGAGCCTTCAGTTCTGCGTATCTGTATCCATTAACTGCACGTATGGACGAACCAGAATAAACTCACTGCCCCCCAAACTACAGAGAAATCATGCTGTCATCAGACAAACTCCCTACTGTTAAAAGAAGGAGGGACTCAGGAGGGATTATTATCTGGTACAAAGAAGAAATATCAAAGTACATCACCCCTATAAAATATGAACGCTCACACATTTGGCTTAAAATAAAACAAGACATCACTAACCCTCCGACAGACATCTTCCTGTGTGCTGTATACATTCCCCCTAGTGACTCCCCATACTATGATGAAGACATCTTCCCCCTTCTCCATCAGCAGATCTGCAGCTTCCAGGCCCAGGGAAGTGTGCTAATCTGTGGGGACCTGAAGGCACGAACTGGCTCTCTCCCTGACTACAACACAGAGCTAGGTAACAGTTATATATTTGGACACAATTATCCACAAAACAGAACTAATATTCCTCGTTCCAACTCTGACGCCCAGATCAATAAGAACAGCAGAGAGTTACTGCAGCTCTGTCAAAGCCTGGGTCTGGACATCATCAACAGTAGGTTACGAGGAGACTCTTTAGGTAGAAATACGTTCTGCTCACCTCTTGGCAACAGCACCGTTGATTACATGGTAACAGATATAGACCCTTTCTCTCTCAGTGCATTCACAGTTAAACCACTGACCCCCCTGTCTGACCACAGCCAAATTACTGTTTCTCAGAAGGTCAGTGACCAACAACACCCCCCCCCCACAGCCCAGTAAGCTGTTTAATATCAGGAAATCATACAGATGGGCCGAAACCAGCACAGAAGAGTTCCAGAAAGCAATCAGCTCACACGAAATTCAAACACTACTAGATACCTTTCTGGACACCACATATGTACACAGTCAAGAAGGCCTAAATAATGCAGTCAGACATGTCAATCACATCATCATGCAGACTGCTAAATCATCACAATTGGAACTATCCAAAAATAAACCTAAGAATCCCAAAGATGATCAATGGTTTGACAAAGAATGTAAAGAAATTAGACAAAATGTTGATTATCTAACCAAAAACACAGAGATCAGGAAATGTAGACTTACGCCTTCTTTACTGTGCCACACTTAAACACTACAAACGTACACTCAGAACCAAGCTGATCTGTGGTGTGTGTGTGTGTGTGTGTGTGTGTGTGTGTGTGTGTGTGTGTGTGTGTGTGTGTGTGTGTGTGTTAGGTTAGTGTGTAAAAGAGGAAAGCAAAGCACACTTTAGAGAAAGAGAAGCCATTTGGGATCTTGATGTTGGAGGAGATGATAATAACCAATCCTCTGGTTGACTCAGGACTCTGACCTCACTGAGACCAGAGGAGCTCAGCTGATCTCTGACCAACCACAGCTCTCCAATCTGGATAAAGAATAAATGATGAAGATAAAAATCTATTTAGAATCTAATCAGATGTGTTGATGTTTTAAATGTGTAGCTCAACATTACTACGTCCTAATCAATGATCTTTACCCTAAAATGAGTATTGTTTAAAAGTAGTTGTTAGTTCTATGTGCAGTTTTTATATTAATGATATCATGATTTGCTTTCTTTCTAAATACATTTAAAAAAAAATGATATATAACATTAAACAAAGGTACTTTTGTGACTTTAATTTCATCCCTCTGACTCTTAAAATGTAAACTGTGTAATTTAGGTTAGAATTAAAGAAAATTGACAAATTTAAATACTTGAATAAGACTTTATATAATAAAAATAAAGTAAGAACAACAGAAGAAGCCACTGGGTCTTAAGAAGCTTGGTGATTTCAGACTTTACCAAGAGGTTGTACAAAGTATATTTAGTAACTTAATCAATAGTTCTTTGATTACACCCATCCTTAGAACCCGACGCCGTCGTCGGCGACGTACAACGGCACCTCTGATTAATATTTAGATAATTTGATAACGGTTTAATGTAGAAACTTACTGATTTTGGCTGCTAAAAGCTAACGAGTTAACCATCACGGGGGTGTCTTTGGTGTCTTTGTAGCCTTTACAGAAGGTTTTCTATCCAGCCTGGAAGTTGTGCCTCTTTTCGGAGTTGTTCAGCAATAAATCCAAACGCTTATATCCAAGATTTATCCTCTTGATGTCCATAATTTATCAATTTTCCGTTATTTTTGCCGCTAGCTCGATGCTAGCTGCCATTTTTAATATCCCATGATGCTGTGCGAGATTGTGTTGACGTCTTTCAACCAATGGGAAGGCAGGTCCGTCATACAAAGAGTCTATCGAGAGGAAAGATAGATCTCTGCAGCGAATCCAAGCGAGAACAAAGACTATAGAGTGAAAGATGGATCACTCCAGTTTATTACCGTTCTACAGAAAAGAAGGTTTGGAGATGTGGCATAAATGGGGCCTTTTTTGAAGAAATGTAAATAGTTTGTCCTTTTACATGAGTTATAATGTTCATTATGTTTATGTTTGCACTGCATGACTCCAAATATATAGGAGAACTGTTTTAGAACATTGCTGTGTGTGTGATTTCAATAAATATGACATTATTATTATTTGATTATTGGCATAAGTGAATGTCATGAGGGCAAAAGCGTCTGGACTTGTTTATTTCTTCACAGTGTGACTCCTAATACATATGGGAACTGATGTAGACAGGAGATTGGCTGTGATATCAATATATATCTGTCAGATTCATGTTCCATTTTATTTATTTAATTATTTGTCTTTAAGGTCATACAACCTTTTTTACATCCAAGTGACCTCACTGCAGCACACATATTCTAATAGCCCAGTTTTTCCTGAAAACAATGATGTTCATATATTGACTGTAGACAACAGGGTTGATGTTATACAAGCTTTTTTAGAAAATACAACCAGACGGACAATGAACTGTAAAAATGACCTCAGGTTTCTGAGCGTTAAAATAATACATTTTATCTGCCACATTAATAAGAATTTGTATTTTTCTTATTTGTTCTATTTTTCATTTGTGCTGTTGAACAAACCAAACCAAACTTTCTCCTCTATCATTTAAAAAATCTGTAACTGTAGTAAACATGTCTCTTGTTTTTTTCTATTACTTTTCCTTCTCTCTCTTTCTTCATTCTTTATTGTCTCTACTCATTTAATTCTTCCTTTCTTCCTTTTTATAGACTATGTTTTTATGTTTTTATATTCTATATATTTTGTTGAACTTTTTTAAGGAACCCAACATGTTGAGGGTTTTCTGGGTTTCTTCTGCAAGACATTTTTTATTTACTGTTTGTTGCATTTATTTTTATAATCATAGTATTGTAAATCACAATATGACTTTTTTTTTTTCTCTGTTTAAACCTTGGATGTATTAAGAGAACAAAACGCCGTGATGATAATTCCTTGAGCCGTCTTTGACTGCTCCGTGTCTGTGTCGCTCTGACACTGTTGCCCCTGGCAACCGATAACGTAGGATCTCAAAATGGTGGACGGGCTCAGACACCTCCCAAATCGTGACGTATGTCCTCATTCTCAATAACAGGCTGGAGTTCCCCCTCTCTCTCAGGTTTGATTAACCTCTCTTTCTGTTTCCCTCATCTCAGGGTTAACTAACTCAGAGTTTTCACTAAACCTGCTTTCTGAAACGGACCCCTGGAGACAAACTGTTCAGACTGACAAACTGAAAACACACAAAGACTTGTTGTGATTTGTACTCAGACAAACACAGAAAACAAGTGAACTGATAGAAATTTAAAACTTCTGTTATGGATTTAATTTTGATAGATTTACACTGTACAAGAATAAAATAGATGAACTGACCTCAGAGTCTCCAGTCTACAGTTTGGACTCTCCAATCCAGCACACAGCTGCTTCACTCCTGAATCCTTCAGGTTGTTGTTGAAGCCCAGGTCCAGCTCTCTCAGATGGGAGGGGTTGGACTTCAGAGCTGAGACCAGAGAAGAACAGCTGATCTCTGACAAACCGCAGTCCTTCAATCTGAATGAAGATCAGATGTGTTGATGTTTTAAATGTGTAGCTCAACATTACTACGTCCTAATCAATGATCTTTCCCCTAAAATTAGTTTTTAAAAGTAGTTGTTAGTTCTATGTGCAGTTTTAATATTAATGCTATCATGTTTTGCTTTCTTTCTAAATACATTTAAAAAAATGTTATATTACATGAAACAAAGGTAGGGGAGAGCGGGGACAGTTGAAACACTTTTTAATTAAACGTAATTTACAAAGCGATCATTTCTCACTGATAGCTAA
>NC_050195.1:6528261-6548261 GCF_008315115.2 Sander lucioperca | reverse complement strand
CTTTTATATGTGTGTGACATGTAAGTTATGGTTCTAGTAGTTGTAATAGTTGTAATAATGTTTACTTTATTGGGCAATCAAGACAGCTTTTTGTTAACAAAGAAAGTGTTTCTGAACATCAATGACATTCAAACAGTGATAACTGAAACAGATGTACAACACACCATGCAGTGTGATAGAAATATTTATTGCAAACAGACCTAAGTATGATGATGTAACCAAGTGGTGTCTCATTACATAGGGGTATGTTTTCACCCCTAACCCTTACCACTCAGTTTCGAGGGACAAGGGCTAGGGGTAAACTAAGGGGGGGGGTAAACTAAGGGGAGGGGTAAACTAGGGGAGGGGTAAACTAAGGGGGGGGGTAAACTAAGGGGTGGGGTAAACTAAGGGGGGGGGTAAACTAGGGGGAGGGGTAAACAGGGGTAGGGGTAGGGGAAGGGGTAAGACAGAGAAATGAGATTCAGCCTTAAAGTGGTAGGGGCTGGCACAGTTCTACCGAGTCGGGCAGATCAGTCTTCTCTGTTAGAGACACAAAGTATTATAACTCAGTACCAAGAGAGATCAGAGAATGGAACAACTTTGCTGGTTTTAAATTAAAGTTGAAATCATGGCTGAAATCAACCCAATCATGCTCCCATCAATCATCAACCCAAACAGCCAATCTTGATGTAGTGAAGTCCTGTTGTAGTGGTGTCTAAATGTTGGGATGTTATTGTTGGTTCTATTGTTGTGGTGTTTTAATGTTGTTAAATTGTATTGTTGCTGTTGTCTTCATGTTGTGGTTCTTGTTGTCAAAGTAGTGTTGTTGTGTTGTGGTTTTTGTTGTTTGTTGTTGTAGTGGGTGAGTTTTAATACTGTGAAATCTGATTGTTGTCTTTTACTACAGTGTTAGATTTCCCTTTTGACAGAGATGTTATTCTCTGTTTCCTTCAAATAAATACATAAATAAATAAACTGTTACTGATGTTCAAGAGCTGTTTTACAGAAACACAAATATCACCAAAACTAGTTTGGGGGAAAATATATAAATCCTTTTTTTGGGGTGGGATTAAGAACAGTCTTGTTTATGATTTATAATCTAAATGTGTGTGAAGTGTGTATCTTTACTCTAATACTGATGGCTTCAGCTTTACATTGATTTATTGTGTTTATAATCACATCTGGACTTACTGAGCCTTTCTGCAGTTCCTCACAGCTGGAACCAGTCTCAGTCGTCCCTCCTCTGATGTGTTGTACTGACTCAGGTCAGAAATATGTTTTTTTTAATATATAAAAAAATCTAAACTTACAAAACTAAATAAATAAATGTTGCGTTCACTTAAAACTGGTAAACCTCGTGGTGCGTTCAAAGTTATTGTAAAATACACTTTTTTCATCTGTTTTTGTCTTTTAACAGCAATTTACTGGTGAAAGAAGTAATTCTTGTTAATATTATAAGTGTCAGACAACATTATGGAAAGGATTTCTAAGGAGGTCGACCTTTTCTGTTAAAGAGTAAGATCCTTTTTTTTAAACATAAAAAGTCCGTGAAATTGCGTTCGTTAAATCCACCAGACTCCATGTGAATAAACAACAATTTTAGCATCGTAAAATATGGGCATTCTAAAACATCTCTGAGCTCTGAGCAGTGCTCGCTCTGGCTGTCTTGAGCCTGCGCGCGTAGGGTGCACGACTATACGTTTGGTCAATGTTTTCTTTCTTTCATTCCAATTTCAGGTCTGTCAGTCACAGTGAAAACCGGGGACAGCTCCAGCCGGGGACAGGTCACCGAAACCGGGGACTGTCCCGGGAAACCGGGGACTGTCCCGGGAAACCGGGGACGTCTGGTCACCCTAGTCTCTGGTGCTTCCACACACATACAAACTTTGATAAATCCCTCCATGGTGTTTAGAGTGAGATACGGTTTCTGAATGTGTCCTGCCTTCAGTCTCTGGGTGAGCTGTTCTAAATCGGCACGGCTTGTGACGTCACAAGCCGAAACGAGCTGGCTAGCCGCAACCATTAGCTCGTAGCATTAGCATGCTAACGCTAATGCTAACACTAGCATGCTACCTCATTCTCAATAGCAAAGCACTGCTACAACACACCCAAGTTCACCATAATCTACAAAAGAACTACTTCCATGTGCGCCCTCATTTAGAAGTCTCCCAGCTAATCCTGCCTTGTAACTGACTGAAGTTGTAGAAACAGCCTTTCTTTTACTGTCTATGGAGCTAGCTAGCTGACATGATCTACATCTGAGCTACTGAGCATGTGCAATCAAAGATAGTACAGAAGAAGAAGAAGAAAAGAGGTCTCACTCTGTAGCTAACACAGAGACCAGCTGAAAAGAGGATCTGCAGCAGTGAGAGAGAGCGGTGCAGTACAACAACAATATGGTGTTTTTAGAAAATTAAACCATGTAAACCTATTCTGGTACAACCTTAAAATACAATTATGAACCTGAAAATGAGCAGAATATGGCTGCTTTAACTCTGCCTCAGTAAAAAAAACTTTGCAGAAGCCGACCGACTGTTTTATTTATATATATATATATATATATATATATATATAAATAAAACAGTCGGTCGGCTTCTGCAAAGTTTAAAAAAAAAAAAAAAAATCAAAATATTAAACCTTAACAAGAGGAAAACTGCAAGAAGACTTTTGGAAAGAAAATCATCAAGGAAAAGATTTAATAAGGCAAGACAAGTGAAGACAACGACAGCTAACTCTGCTAACAACAGCTAACTCTGCTAACAACAGCTAACTCTGCTAACAACAGCTAACTCTGCTAACACAACAGCTAACTCTACTAACACAACAGTTAACTCTGCTAACACAACAGCTAACTCTGCTAACAACAGCTAACTCTGCTAACAACAGCTAACTCTGCTAACACAACAGCTAACTCTACTAACACAACAGTTAACTCTGCTAACACAACAGCTAACTCTGCTAACAAAAGCTTACTCTGCTAACACAACAGCTAACTCTGCTAACAACAGCTAACTCTGCTAACACAACAGCTAACTCTGCTAACAACAGCTAACTCTGCTAACACAACAGCTAACTCTGCTAACACAACAGCTAACTCTGCTAACAATAGCTATTTACAGAGAAGAGGAGCAAGAAGGCTATGCTACGCTAAGCTAAGCCGCAAAAGGCTCCAAACCAAAGAAAAAAAACACCAAAGGCTAGCACCGTCTCCTTCCCACTCAAGAGAAGCTGTAATAGAGTAGTAAGGTAAGCTTCCTTCATACCCACAATAGTTACATTTCAAATTTCTACCTCAAGAAACCAAGGCTAGCCTGTGCTAACTTAACATAGCGTGCTAAGTAGCAGCAGAGGGAGCAGCAGAGCAGCAGTTAGGAACTGAAACAATGTTGCAATTTCCTGGGGGAGAGCCCAGCCTCCTTGTGATTGGCTACCCGGAAGAAATTAAAAGTACACAGGTAAAAAAGCTTATAAACACAAAACATTCAGAAAACCCAGAGGCTTTGACTGCAGAATAGGGCTGAACGATTTTTGAAAATAATCTAATTGCGATTTTTTTCCCATATATTGCGATTGCGATTCGATTATTTTTTCAAGCTCTTTGTCTTCTGTATTATTCAACAAAGACAAAAAATAAATCATTTTATAGTATGAACAACACACAATTACACACTAGACAGTTAAAAAAGTAAAAAATATAGTATATACACATTACACACACACACACACACACACACACACACACACACACAACAGTAATTTTTTACACAGAGAGGAGCTGCCTCCAGCCCCTCCCCCTCGTGAAGTTGCGTGCTGCCGTGTGCACTTGTTCAGAGAGGCTATCGTTACGTTAGCATGTTGCTGGTGTTCTTGTTCAGAGAGGCTATCGTTACGTTAGCATGTGCTGGTTTCTGTTCAGAGAGGCTTTCGTACGTTAGCATGTTGCTGGTGTTCTTGTTCAGAGAGGCTATCGTTACGTTAGCATGTTGCTGGTGTTCTTGTTCAGAGAGGCTATCGTTACGTTAGCATGTTGCTGGTGTTCTTGTTCAGAGAGGCTTTCGTTACGTTAGCATGTTGCTGGTGTTCTTGCCGTGGGATTAACTGTACTAATAAAACTGTTGAAACACCGCGGCCACGCTGCTGTGAAAGCTCCCCGAACGTCATTTATCAGAGTCTGGTTGTTACCCCTCTCAGTGGCAGCTCCTCCACTCATATCTTTATAACGGAGCTAACTGCTAACCGGAGCTAACCGCTAATCAGAGCTAGCTAATAGTTGCCAACCGAGCCTTCAGTTCTGTGTGTCTGTATCCATTAATTGCACGTGTGGACTCGAACCAGAATAAAACCCTTCATTTTATTAAAATGGCTGTAAAAGTTTTAAACTACAACTCAGAGTTTTTTGAATGACAGAAATCAGCTCAAGGTACAGTGTAGCGTTAGCGTGCTGGTTGATGCTTTCTCTGCGGAGTGCAGACTGATTTGCTCTCGCGAGTCATGTGACAAAATTGTAGCCTTTGCGATTAGGAAATCTCGTTTTAACATATCGCGATATTATCGCAAATGCAATTAATCGTTCAGCCGTACTGCAGATGTATGTCAAACAGGAGGAATTAGTAATCTATTACTGTACACAGACAGTACCGATGCGTGGCATAAAGCTATCTGTGCCCACTATGACCATCACAAGAAGAGAGGCATATGCAGTGGGAGACACATAGTCATCGAAGATGAAGACAAGGAGAGTCCACCTCTCACTGTCAATGTCTACCACAATGGGACCATCATGTTTCAAGGCAATGAGGCCAGTTTCAGCTCTGTCCAAGAGGATTTAACACCATCAACGCTCTGGCAGAGACTGAGAGACAGAGACAAGACAAGATCAGCAGTGAGGAGAAGAGCAACATCAACCCCACAGAGCAGCCACCAGGGGAAGAGCTGGAAGAGGAACAGCCTTTAGGAGACCGTTCAGGGCACATCAGTCAACCGGATAGCAGAGTGTCCCAGATGAGAAAGAGTCTGTCTCTGCAAGAAGTAGAGCTGGTGGAACTGAAGGAGCTACTGCTTTCCAAACAGACACCCACTGAATCCACACAGCAGCTAAGAGACCAACTCAGCCAGGTGAGGAACAAGATGAAGGCCTCCATACAGGAGCTAAGAGGAGAGGTCCAGGAACTGCAGCAGGACAGAGAAGCTCTGAGAACAGAGCTCACTGCTGTAAGAGAGGAGCTGCAGCAGGACAGACAGGCCATGGACAGAGAAATCACTGCTATAAGAGAGGAGCTGCACCTGAGAGAGCAAACCATCCTCAGCCTCAAGGAGCAGCTCCACAGTCTGAGAGCTGCCAACACCAACCACAACCCTCCATCACCATCAACAGTCCCCCTCAACCTGAACCACAGCCATCCACCTCCACCCTAACCAAGACCAGACCATCACAACAACCTGCAGTAATGCCCACCCCCTCCACCACCGACCCACATAGAGAGGCCACTACCAACAAGCCTAAAACATCTGGAGAGCAAAAGAAAACCAGTGATGCTGAGACCATTATCCTTATAGATGCCAATGGGAAATTTGTGAGACCCAGCCCCCACCACCCTCCACCACTTCACAGACCCAGCCCCCATCACCCTCCACCACTTCACAGACCCAGCCCCCATCACTCTACCAGCCCCCACCACCCTCCACCTTCTTATACACAAGGCAGCCACCCCAGGACCAGAGCAGCACCAGCCCGACAGAGACCCGCCCTGCCCATATTCCCCAGGCCTCCCCCTGGACCCCACCCTGCTGGCCCAGCCCAACACCACCCTCAGCACCCGGGACAGAGGAGCTACGCTGAGACACTCACACCAACCAGTGCTGGCAGACCTGCAGACCTGGGGGAGATCAGACACCTGCTCAGTCTCATATGCTCATATGCTCATATGCTAACTAATTTATTTCTATTTACTTTTTACCTTCCAGTGCAGAATGAGTTAGCCTTTTTCTTTTTGGTCGTTACTTAAAAATAAAGAGTTCATCTCTGGCATCACAATAACTCATAATTTGTTTCGGTCTCTCACATAAACTAACCCATTCCCCTAACCCTAACCCTGGAACTCATCTGCAAATAGCTAAACAGAAGATACCATTTAGAACATGTGTAACTTAAATTAAGTTACTACTATTACTACTTTAGTCCAGGACAGCCCTACCTCTCATTTATTACTTACTACTGCAGGTTTATCTCTTTTTAAAACTGTATTTGTATTTGCCAACAATGAAGCCATTTCCTGTCTCCATGTGGAATATTCAGGGCCTTAACTCTTCATTGTTTGGATGTAAAAGTGAAACCCCTGAATTCAAAGACAACACCAAAGACACAGACATCATCATCCTCCAGGAGACCTGGTGTAGACCCGGCTCTGTCACTCACTGCCCCCCAAACTACAGAGAAATCATGCTGTCATCAGACAAACTCCCTACTGTTAAAAGAAGGAGGGACTCAGGAGGGATTATTATCTGGTACAAAGAAGAAATATCAAAGTACATCACCCCTATAAAATATGAACGCTCACACATTTGGCTTAAAATAAAACAAGACATCACTAACCCTCCGACAGACATCTTCCTGTGTGCTGTATACATTCCCCCTAGTGACTCCCCATACTATGATGAAGACATCTTCCCCCTTCTCCATCAGCAGATCTGCAGCTTCCAGGCCCAGGGAAGTGTGCTAATCTGTGGGGACCTGAAGGCACGTAATGGCTCTCTCCCTGACTACAACACAGAGCTAGGTAACAGTTATATATTTGGACACAATTATCCACAAAACAGAACTAATCTTCCTCGTTCCAACTCTGACGCCCAGATCAATAAGAACAGCAGAGAGTTACTGCAGCTCTGTCAAAGCCTGGGTCTGGACATCATCAACAGTAGGTTACGAGGAGACTCTTTAGGTAGAAATACGTTCTGCTCACCTCTTGGCAACAGCACCGTTGATTACATGGTAACAGATATAGACCCTTTCTCTCTCAGTGCATTCACAGTTAAACCACTGACCCCCCTGTCTGACCACAGCCAAATTACTGTTTCTCAGAAGGTCAGTGACCAACAACACCACCCCCCCCACAGCCCAGTAAGCTGTTTAATATCAGGAAATCATACAGATGGGCCGAAACCAGCACAGAAGAGTTCCAGAATGCAATCAGCTCACACGAAATTCAAACACTACTAGATACCTTTCTGGACACCACATATGTACACAGTCAAGAAGGCCTAAATAATGCAGTCAGACATGTCAATCACATCATCATGCAGACTGCTAAATCATCACAATTGGAACTATCCAAAAATAAACCTAAGAATCCCAAAGATGATCAATGGTTTGACAAAGAATGTAAAGAAATTAGACAAAATGTTGATTATCTAACCAAAAACACAGAGATCAGGAAATGTAGACTTACGCCTTCTTTACTGTGCCACACTTAAACACTACAAACGTACACTCAGAATCAAGCTGATCTGTGGTGTGTGTGTGTGTGTGTGTGTGTGTGTGTGTGTGTGTGTGTGTGTGTGTGTGTGTGTGTGTTAGGTTAGTGTGTAAAAGAGGAAAGCAAAGCACACTTTAGAGAAAGAGAAGCCATTTGGGATCTTGATGTTGGAGGAGATGATAATAACCAATCCTCTGGTTGACTCAGGACTCTGACCTCACTGAGACCAGAGGAGCTCAGCTGATCTCTGACCAACCACAGCTCTCCAATCTGGATAAAGAATAAATGATGAAGATAAAAATCTATTTAGAATCTAATCAGATGTGTTGATGTTTTAAATGTGTAGCTCAACATTACTACGTCCTAATCAATGATCTTTACCCTAAAATGAGTATTGTTTAAAAGTAGTTGTTAGTTCTATGTGCAGTTTTTATATTAATGATATCATGATTTGCTTTCTTTCTAAATACATTAAAAAAATGATATATTACATGAAACAAAGGTACTTTTGTGACTTTAATTTCATCCCTCTGACTCTTAAAATGTAAACTGTGTAATTTAGGTTAGAATTAAAGAAAATTGAAAAATTTAAATACTTGAATAAGACTTTATATAATAAAAAATAAAGTAAGAACAACAGAAGAAGCCACTGGGTCTTAAGAAGCTTGGTGATTTCAGACTTTACCAAGAGGTTGTACAAAGTATATTTAGTAACTTAATCAATAGTTCTTTGATTACACCCATCCTTAGAACCCGACGCCGTCGTCGGCGACGTACAACGGCACCTCTGATTAATATTTAGATCATTTGATAACGGTTTAATGTAGAAACTTCCTGATTGTTGCTGCTAAAAGCTAACGAGTTAACCATCACGGGGGTGTCTTTGGTGTCTTTGTAGCCTTTACAGAAGGTTTTCTATCCAGCCTGGAAGTTGTGCCTCTTTTCGAAGTTGTTCAGTAATAAATCCAAACGCTTATATCCAAGATTTATCCACTTGATGTCCATAATTTATCAATTTTTCGTCATTTTTGCCGCTAGCTCGATGCTAGCTGCCATTTTTAATATCCCATGATGCTTTGCGAGATTGTGTTGACGTCTTTCAACCAATGGGAAGGCAGGTCCGTCATACAAAGAGTCTATCGAGAGGAAAGATAGATCTCTGCAGCGAATCCAAGCGAGAACAAAGACTATAGAGTGAAAGATGGATCACTCCAGTTTATTACCGTTCTACAGAGAAGAAGGTTTGGAGATGTGGCATAAATGGGGCCTTTTTTGAAGAAATGTAAATAGTTTGTCCTTTTACATGAGTTATAATGTTCATTATGTTTATGTTTGCACTGCATGACTCCAAATATATAGAACTGTTTTAGAACATTGCTGTGTGTGTGATTTAAATATGACATTATTATTGTTTGATTATTGGCATAAGTGAATGTCATGAGGGCAAAAGCGTCTGGACTTTTTTTGAAAAAATGTATATATTTAGTCAACTGTATAAGTTATAATGTTTATTTCTTCACAGTGTGACTCCTAATACATATGGGAACTGATGTAGACAGGAGATTGGCTGTGATATCAATATATATCTGTGAGATTCATGTTCCATTTTATTTATTTATTTATTTGTCTTTAAGGTCATACAACCTTTTTTACATCCAAGTGACCTCACTGCAGCACACATATTCTAATAGCCCAGTTTTTCCTGAAAACAATGATGTTCATATATTGACTGTAGACAACAGGGTTGATGTTATACAAGCTTTTTTAGAAAATACAACCAGACGGACAATGAACTGTAAAAATGACCTCAGGTTTCTGAGCGTTAAAATAATACATTTTATCTGCCACATTAATAAGAATTTGTATTTTTCTTATTTGTTCTATTTTTCATTTGTGCTGTTGAACAAACCAAACCAAACTTTCTCCTCTATCATTTAAATAATCTGTAACTGTAGTAAACATGTCTCTTGTTTTTTTTATATTACTTTTCCTTCTCTCTCTTTCTTCATTCTTTATTGTCTCTATTCATTTAATTCTTCCTTTCTTCCTTTTTATAGACTATGTTTTTATGTTTTTATATTCTATATATTTTGTTGAACTTTTTTAAGGAACCCAACATGTTGAGGGTTTTCTGGGTTTCTTCTGCAAGACATTTTTTATTTACTGTTTGGTGTATTTATTTTTGTAATCATAGTATTGTAAATCACAATATGACTTTTTCTACAGATTGTGCAGCCCTATTTCTTTTATTTTTTTTTTATTATAAATGCGTTTCACATGTAAACACATTTTTGAATATTGATTTAATTTTGCAGCACATTGAAGAATAAATCTTAAAGTTGTCTGTCCCGTGCACCACCACTATAAAAAGGCAGCATGAATGGAGCCATGATACTACGATTCACCATGGCAACAACCACAAACAACCTGGTTGGTGGAAATACTCATGCACACATACAGCGAGTTTGAACATGTATTTAGTCCGACCAGGTTAGGGTCACAGGTTAAGTTCCCATAGTAACTGACTCTGAGGTTAAGTTCCCATAGTAACTGACTCTGAGGTTAAGTTACCATAGTAACTGACTCTGAGGTTAAGTTCCCATAGTAACTGACTCTGAGGTTAAGTTCCCTCTCTTTCTATTGAGAATGAGGAGATGTCGTCACTACACAGCGCCCCGCCCCCAGAGATCCCCCTTCTGCCATTTTGCGAGGATACCACCAGCACCGTTCTCTGAATACATCCATGGCCAGCACGCCTTCATTGTTTGTGTTGGTAGCAGAGGAACTTGTTTTTTGGAAAACACTGCTGTGTAAAAAACTGCTCAAGTGTCTCATACGATTGTCGTGGAAACCGTAGGAACCATGTGTTAAAGTTTTGTCGTTTCCCTACATGGAAAAAGCATGTATCTGATGTGACAAGGAGACGTCGGATTTCTTGGGTGGCTGCAATTAGAAGAAAGGACCTTTCTCTGGTCCAGCACAGAGACACCACACTGACTGGAAATGATCCCTACAGAGATAGATCTTTTAGTTAAAGAGGAAGATCCTTTTAGTTTAACATCAAACATGAAACAGCCCCGAATTCACCAAACCCACCAGACTCCATGTAAATAATCAGGACTTTTAGCGTGTATAGAGCCAGACTCCATGTAAATAATCAGGACTTTTAGCGTGTATAGAGCCAGACTCCATGTAAATAATCAGGACTTTTAGCGTGTATAGAGCCAGACTCCATGTAAATAATCAGGACTTTTAGCGTGTATAGAGCCAGACTCCATGTAAATAATCAGGACTTTTAGCGTGTATAGAGCCAGCATATTTCCACATGTAAATGGGTGAATTAAGGGATTATTTCAACCAAACCAGAGTGGTGATTGTTGGAACAGTGGAAAGATGAACAAAGACGGCTTTTGATAGTTTTATTTAGTTTCTGTCCTCATTGAATGAAGTGTGTTTTCTGATGATAAAACCACTGATTATTTACATGGAGTCTGGTGTAGTTTGGTGATGGTGATTTCGGGGCTGTTCCATGTTAAACTAAAAGGATCTTACTCTTTAACTAAAAGGTCTATCTCTGTAGGGATCCTTTCATAATGTTGTCAGACACTTAGAATAATAATCTGAGTCTGTCAGCAGCAACAACAGAACTTTTAGTGGACGTTAACTGATTAATATACTGGACCAGTTTCAGAGATTGTTGTTCCTATCAGTTTGTCCCTGTAAGGGCTCTTTTCTTTTGCCGCCTTCTTCTTAATTTTCTCGTAATTTCTCTGTTTAAACCATGGATGTATTAAGAGAACAAGACGCCACCCCCTCTCTCTCAGGTTTGATTAACCTCTCTTTCTGTTTCCCTCATCTCAGGGTTAACTAACTCAGAGTTTTCACTAAACCTGCTTTCTGAAACGGACCCCTGGAGACAAACTGTTGAGACTGACAAACTGAAAACACACAACGAGTTGTTGTGATTTGTACTCAGACAAACACAGAAAACAAGTGAACTGATAGAAATTTAAAACTTCTGTTATGGATTTAATTTTGACAGATTTACACTGTACAAGAATAAAATAGATGAACTGACCTCAGAGTCTCCAGTCTACAGTTTGGACTCTCCAATCCAGCACACAGCTGCTTCACTCCTGAATCCTTCAGGTTGTAGTTGCCCCCCAGGTTCAGCTCTCTCAGATGGGAGGGGTTGGACTTCAGAGCTGAGACCAGAGAAGAACAGCTGATCTCTGACAGACTGCATCTCCTCAATCTGAATGAAGATCAGATGTGTTGATGTTTTAAATGTGTAGCTCAACATTACTACGTCCTAATCAATGATCTTTACCCTAAAATGAGTATTGTTTAAAATTAGTTGTTAGTACTATGTGCAGTTTTGATATTAATGCTATCATGTTTTGCTTTCTTTCTAAATACATTTAAAAAAATGTTATATTACATGAAACAAAGGTAGGGGAGAGCTGGGACAGTTGAAACACTTTTTAATTAAACGTAATTTCCAAAGCGATCGTATCACACTGAAAGCTAATATTTTGTCACTAGCAACCTACACCTGTCATCTGTCAAATACAGTTGCATTTTCAGCTTTGAACAAAACCGTTCAGGAATAATTACAGCAGAAGTGGGACGTGCGTCATGTTTCATTTGTCCCTCCTGGTCAGGACGAGTGAAACAGTTTAAGCCATATAAACTTCACACAACTTCAATATTTTACTACATATCATGAATGGTACTCCCAAAAGGTGTTATTTTAGATAGATTGTTGCTGGGCTATACGTCTTCCTGAATATCTGTTAACAACTCATTGGCGTCACCTTGAAGCGTGTATGAAGCGGTTTTTGAAATATCATGCACTGTGGATGATTCTGCCATTTTTATAGCTAGAACAGTACGTTTTCCCATTTATATCATGTTTCTATTGTGGAAAATGTCACTTCACTAGGTTTTTACGTGGGTTAGGGCACTGCACATCCAAATAAGTTCCCTTAACGACCCCCAGCCCGTCAGTCTCCATAGGATAACATGGGAAAACTCGACCCCCTACCTGGTGGGGCCCAAATATATTTTCATCTTTCTAAAACTGCTTTTCCATGTCTCACCTCCATAAATTATTGTATAAGCAGATATTTGTGCATTTACTTAAAATACATGGCGTTACAGCCAGGTCGGGGACATTGATATATGTCATTATAACCTGTTTTACTTTCCATGTAAACTAGCATGCAATATGAAAGTCTGGGATTGTGGAGAACACTAAATAGTCTACAGAATAAGCACGTAGTCGAACCTTTAAATGAAAAACGCTCATTAATAATCAAAAGAATGTAACTGCTAATGAAGTTTACTTTCGACCATCAAAACTTGTTTATGTCCTGCTGTAACTCTGATAAAAGGAAATACCAGGAAGATATTTGGCTGATAGAAGGAGGTTAACCTGCTCTATGTGTTGACCTGAGGAAGTCTGTCTATCATCATTGCACTCGGAGAAAACTGGAATGTTTCATCCGTCCCGCGTTTCAATCGTCCCGGCTCTCCCCTACTTTTGTGACTTTAATTGCATATCTTTGACTCTTAAAATGTAAACTGTTTAATTTAGGTTAGAATTAAAGAAAATTGACAAATTTAAATACATGAACAAGACTTTATATAATAAAAATAAACTAAGTAAAGACAGAAACATGGACAGCACTTCTGCTGCTCTCATTTCAAACCCCAGACTGAGGCTATCCTCATCACCACTGTCATCTTCATCACCACACAGCTGACTGACTGAGAGCTCTGCTTCATCCTCAGTCATCTTTAGAACTGATCAGATGTGCACTGAGCAAAGAGAGATGCAGGTTCTCTTCATCTGAAATGTAATCTATTACCTCCCCGCACAAACATGTCTGCAGTGCATCATTTATGATCCTGTTTACTGTCAGAACACAAAGTGACATCATTTCCTGACAGGAAGCATCAGACACATGTTGAGGTATCACCTGTTGTTGGTGACAGATCAGACTAAAGAGACTTCAGACATCTGCATTTGGAGACATGGTCCACTCTCTGTTCTCCTTTAACGTGTGTGTGTGTGAGTGTGTGTGTGTGTGTGTGTGTGTATCTATGTGTGTGTGTGTGTGTGTGTATCTATGTGTGTGTGTGTGTGTGTGTATCTATGTGTGTGTGTGTGTGAGAGAGAGTGAGTGTGTGTGTGTGTGTGTGTGTGTGTGTGTGTGTGTGTGTGTGTATCTATGTGTGTGTGTGTGTGTGTGTGTGTGTGTGTGTGTGTGTGTGAGAGAGAGAGTATGTAACTGTGTGTGTGTGTGTGTGTGTGTGTGAGTGTGTGTGTGTGTGTGTGTGTGTGTGTGTGTGAGTGTGTGTGTGTGTGTATGTGTGTGTGTCTGTGTGTGTGTGTGTGTGTGTGCGTGTGTGTGTGTGTCTGTGTGTGTGTGTGTGTGTCTGTGTGTGTGTGTGTGTGTGTCTGTCTGTGTGTGTGTGTGTCTGTGTGTGTGTGTGTGTGTGTGTGTGTGTGTGTGCGTGTGTGTGTGTGCGTGTGTGTGTGTGTCTGTGTGTGTGTGTGTCTGTGTGTGTGTGTGTGTGTGTGTGTGTGTGTCTGTGTCTGTGTGTGTGTGTGTGTGTGTGTGCGTGTGTGTGTGTGTCTGTGTGTGTGTGTGTCTCTCTGTGTGTGTGTGTGTGTGTGTGTCTGTGTATGTTTGTGTTTGTGTGTCTGTGTGTCTGTGTGTGTGTGTGTGTGTGTGTGTGTGTGTGTTTCTTCATATTCGTATGCCATTATTTGCGTGTTATCAAGGCACATTCTCGCTTTTTAGCGTGTTTATCAACGCCGTTTGGCCTCCATTGACTTACATTACCTTGTGATTGTGTGTGAATTGACGCCGTAGCGAGTAGCATGAAAGGGTGAAACTCCACGTAGGGAGGTTGGTCGGGGGGGAGGATGGGTCAAACACAGGACTTTCACCAGGAGACCGGGGATCGGGTCCTGGGTGTCATGTTTCCTAAACTCAACCGCTGCTTTCTTCTCACTATAACACAGCAAGTGGCGTGTATGTTTACGCCCGCTGTATACAGAGTAGACATACACGCGGATAGCTCAAAATGCGTACAGATAACACGCCACCTGGCTTAAGGAAGTCGGCGTGTATGTTTACGTGAAGTCATGATGTCATGTTGGTGAGAGAGAGAAAGAGAGACATCATCTTGAAAATGCATTGAACTTTTATTAATGCTGCACGATTAATCTAATCACAGTCATGATGTCACTCTGTGTGAATAACTAAAAACATAAACTGTGATTTAAGTAGTAAGATCTTTGCTAAGCTAGGCTAGCGGTGGAGCCGTCAGACAGAGTTTCAACACGCACGGAGATGAGAAGGGTATGTATGGACTTGTCTAACTCTGGGGGTTACTGTGAATAAGCTAAAGTCCCAATAAGTCAGCGTGTTCCTTTAACTACCTCAGAGTTTTCACTAAACCTGCTTTCTGAAACGGACCTCTAGTCCCAACTTTGGTCTGGTCACAAGCTGTAAAAAACAACACTTGGGCTGCGTCTCATTTCTCCCCTTAGTTTTGTGCGTTCACGTGAGAGTAAGGACTATCCCAATTCTCGTTTTGATCGAGGGGTAGGGCTAAGGGGAAGGGGTAGATACCCCTCAGTTTTAAGCAAAGACGTGAGCTCACTTGAAAGCAAGGGGTACCCAGAATACACTGCGCCGCCGGCAACAATGGCGACCAGATCGACCACAGAGACCCATAAATGTAAGTATTTTTGGCTTAAAGAATTGATTTAAAAATTAGGAAAGTCTTGTTTTGTGCTCTACACAGTCCTGTACATATATATTTGCAACCATGTTTGTAATTGAAACATTTTTAAAAATCCAGTGTTTCCCACACAGAGACTATATTGTGGAGGTTTACGCTATTTAAAACACGCAGCATTCGTTCAGCTGCATTTCCTTTCCCTGCTCCGTCTCTCTCTCTCGATACGTGCTTACATTTACATAATTTGCATAATTTACATGTACCGTCCTGTTTCACACAGGGACGCCTGAGGAACATATACCGTCCTGTATCACACAGGGACGCCTGAGGAAACCCAGCAGCTGATCCACTTTCAGGCTGAAAACGAGCAGAAGTTTCTGCGTTCATGTTGTAGCCATTCATTGTCGTATTGGTACGGTATTATTGTAAATATGTGTAATTAATTCCTGTTCATGCACCTGTACATTGTTGTTGGTGATGATACAGAACACTAATGAAAGAAATGGGGTCTGGAGGGAAAGGTTACTGGTCAACAGGCATCAGACTGGACTGGAATTTCAGAATAGCTGTTTTTAGTTTTTTAGTTTGTTTGTGGTCTTATGTGTCTTGTTTTAGTTTTATACATGTGAGTGCCTTTTATATGTGTGGGACATGTAAGTTATGGTTGTAGTAGTTGTAATAGTTGTAATAATGTTATGTTTACTTTATTGGGCAATAAAGACAGCTTTTTGTTAACAAAGAAAGTGTTTCTGAACATCAATGACATTCATAACAGTGATAACTGAAACAGATGTACAACACACCATGCAGTGTGATAGAAATATTTATTGCAAACAGACCAAAGTATGATGATGTAACCAAGTGGTGTCTCATTTCATAGGGGTATGTTTTCACCCCTACCCCTTACCACTCGGTTTCGAGGGACAAGGGCTAGGGGTAAACTAAGGGGTAGGGGTAAACTAAGGGGTAGGGGTAAGACGAAGGGGTAGGGGTAAACTAAGGGGTAGGGGTAAACTAAGGGGTAGGGGTAAACTAAGGGGTAGGGGTAATGGGAAGGGGTGAGACAGAGAAATGAGATTCAGCCTTAAAGTGGTAGGGGCTGGCACAGTTCTACCGAGTCGGGCAGATCAGTCTTCTCTGTTAAAGACACAACGTATTATAACTCAGTACCAAGAGAGATCAGAGAATGGAACAACTTCTGGTTTTAAATTAAAAGTTGAAATCATGGCTGAAATCAACCCAATCATGCTCCCATCAATCATCAACCCAAACAGCCAATCTTGATGTAGTGAAGTCCTGTTGTAGTGGTGTCTAAATGTTGGGATGTTATTGTTGGTTCTATTGTTGTGGTGTTTTAATGTTGTGAAATTGTATTGTTGCTGTTGTCTTCATGTTGTGGTTCTTGTTGTCAAAGTAGTGTTGTTGTGTTGTGGTTCTTGTTGTTTGTTGTTGTAGTGGGTGAGTTTTAATACTGTGAAATCTGATTGTTGTCTTTTACTACAGTGTTAGATTTCCCTTTTGACAGAGATGTTATTCTCTGTTTCCTGCCCAGGGACTACAGATGGAAATTAGCTTATAGCTAATTCTGGAACTGATAAGGAGCTGTGCATTGTCCCTGTCAAATAAATACATAAATAAATAAACTGTTACTGATGTTCAAGACCTATTTATCAGAAAAACAAATATCACCAGAAATAGTGGGAAAAAATATAATAATCTGTTTTTTTAGGTGTGATTAAGAACAGTCTCATGCATGATTTATAATCTAAATGTGTGAAGTGTGTATCTTTACTCTAATACTGATGGCTTCAGCTTTACATTGATTTATTGTGTTGATAATCACATCTGGACTTACCGAGCCTTTCTGCAGTTCCTCACAGCTGGAATCAGTCTCAGTTTTCCCTCATCTGATGTGTTGTACTGACTCAGGTCCAACTCATCCAGAACCTCCTCTGATATCTGCAGCATGTAGGACAGAGCTGAGCAGTGGATCTCAGAGAGTTTCTTCTCTGATCTCTTTTTTGACTTCAGGAACTCTTGGATCTCCTGATGGACTGAGTGGTCGTTCAGCTCCGTCAGACAGTGGAAGATGTTGATGCTTCTGTCAGGAGAGATCCCATCACAGTTCATCTCCTTCAGGTTGTTGATGGCTCTCTGGATGATTTCTGGACTGTTGTCTGTCTGACCCAGCAGGCCTCCTAAGAGTCTCTGGTTGGACTTCAGAGAGAGGCCATGAAGGAAGCGGACAAACAGGTCCAGGTGGCCATTTTTACTCTCAAGGGATTTCTCCATGGCTCTCTTCAGGAAGACATCCAGGGATGGGTAATGGTCATTGTCACTTTCATCATGGCTATCTTTCTTTCCAAAAGACTTAAAAATCTTCTTGAGAAAAGACTTTGGGACGGGGTTTTTTGAGACGTTTGAGTCCCTATGCTTGAAGTCTGGTTCCAGGAAGTCCTGTTCACTGTCACCATCATTGCGATCTTTCAGGTCACTGTTGTCACAGTCCCAGCCTTTCCCCAGGAAGTCCTTGAGTACCTGTGTGTTCCTGTTGGTGTAACAGTGGAACAGGTAGACTGCAGCCAGAAACTCCTGAACACTCAGATGAACGAAGCAGTAGACTGTTTTCTGGAAGATCACACTCTCTCTTTTGAAGATCTCTGAACAAACTCCTGAGTACAGCGAGGCCTCTGTGACATCCAGACCACAGCGCTCCAGGTCTTCTTGGTAGAACATGATGTTTCCTTTCTTCAGCTGTTCAAACGCCAGCCTCCCCAGCTTCAGAAGAACTTCCCTGTCAGCCTCCGTCAGCTCCTGTGGACTCGTCTCATGTCCCTCAGCATACTTGTGCTTCTTCCTCTTTGTCTGAACCAGCAGGAAGTGTGAGTACATGTCAGTCAGGGTCTTGGGCAGCTCTCCTCTCTGGTCTGTAGTCAACATGTGGTCCAGAACTGTAGCAGTGATCCAGCAGAAGACTGGGATCAGACACATGATGTGGAGGCTCCTGGATGTCTTGATGTGGGAGATGATTCTGCTGGACCGCTTTTTATCACTGACTCTCTTCCTGAAGTACTCCTCCTTCTGGTCGTCAGTGAAGCCTCGTACTTCTGTTACCCTGTCAACACACGCAGGAGGGATCTGATTGGCTGCTGCAGGTCGGGAAGTTATCCAGACGAGAGCCGAGGGAAGCAGCTTCCCCTGGATGAGGTTGGTCAACAGCACGTTGACTGATGACTTCTGTGTGACATCAGAAACAACCTTCCTCTTGTTGAAATCCAGTGAAAGTCTGCTTTCATCCAGGCCGTCAAAGATGAAGAGAACTTTAGAGCCAGCGAGCTGCTCTGCTGTGACCTCCTGTAATGATGGATGGAAAACACGGAGGAACTCCAGAAGACTGTACTGCTCATCTTTGATCAAGTTCAGCTCCCTGAAGGAAAGAGGAATCACCAGATCCACATCTTGGTTTTCCAAACCCTCGGCCCAGTCCAGACAGAACTTCTGCACTGAGACGGTTTTTCCAACACCAGCGACGCCGATCATCATAACGACTCTGATGTGTTTCTGTTGGTCAGGTAAGGCTTTAAAGATGTCGCTGCACTTGATTGGAGAGTCATGGAGGGTCTTCATCTTGGAAGCTGTCTCGAGCTGCCTCACCTCATGTTGGGTATTAACTTCTTCACTCAGTTCATCTGTGATGTAGAGCGCAGTGAAGATCCTGTTGAGGGGGGTTCCACTTCCTGTTTGATCAGCTCCTTCAGTCACACGTTCATATGTCCTCTTCACTCTGATCTTATGTTTATGTTTATGCTGACCACTGATCTCTAGAAAAAAGGACAAAGGTGAAAGACCAAAATAAGAAAAGTTTACAATCTGGTGATAGTTTTTATTATCAATATGAAAACCAAATAGTAAATGTTATAAAGTAATCATCCCTTCTTAGAGTAAAAAAGACATCATGATTTTTACATTTAGTTTATTTAATAGTGTTTTTCTGTTGAAGGAGCAGCCTCAGGATTGCTCCTTTGTCTCTCAGCCTCTGACTGTGTGTCAGTGAACATGTTTGATTGACAGCAGAGGAAGCAGAGCATCAGCAGCTGGTGTTTTTATTGAATATCACCAAGAACAAAGAACTGTGAATCTGGCTGACAAATACACTTCATTTACTGCTTCACAAGAAAAGACTCCTGCTGGTTTGTTGGTGGAAACCTTTAAGGCTGCATTCAGATTACTACGTTTTGGTTTAAAAAGGAATATCTTCTGCTACGTTTCCCCCTCTCATTCCCCCTGCTCTGGTGTTTCCCCCTCTCATTCCCCCTGCTCTGGTGTTTCCCCCTCTCATTCCCCTGCTCTGGCGTTTCCCCCTCTCATTCCCCCTGCTCTGGCGTTTCCCCCTCTCATTCCCCCTGCTCTGGTGTTCCCCCCTCTCATTCTCCCTGCTCTGGTGTTTCCCCCTCTCATTCCCCTGCTCTGGCGTTTCCCCCTCTCATTCCCCCTGCTCTGGCGTTTCCCCCTCTCATTCCCCCTGCTCTGGCGTTTCCCCCTCTCATTCCCCCTGCTCTGGTGTTTCCCCCTCTCATTCCCCCTGCTCTGGTGTTTCCCCCTCTCATTCCCCCTGCTCTGGCGTTTCCCCCTCTCATTCCCCCTGCTCTGGTGTTTCCCCCTCTCATTCCCCCTGCTCTGGCGTTCCCCCCTCTCATTCCCCCTGCTCTGGTGTTTCTGAGCCCCTAAACCGGAGACCTTTGGAAACTCTTCTGACCCGTTTTGGTTCTGAATCTGCGGGGTTGT
>NC_050195.1:6490761-6510761 GCF_008315115.2 Sander lucioperca | reverse complement strand
AGGGTCTCCCAAGGCAAAGTGGTCTCAGGTGAGGGGCCAGACAAAGAATGGTTCAAAAACCCTATGAAAAAACGAGGTAGAGATGATGTGACCCTGCCCGGAGGAAGCCCGGGGCCCCCGTCTGGAGCCAGGCCCAGATGGAGGGCCCGTCAGCGAGCGCCTGGTGGCCGGGTTTGCCACGGAGCCCGGTCGGGCACAGCCCGAAAAAGCTGTCAAATGTCCATATTTCCATATTTGTTTTTCTGCTGCTCTTCTCCAGACTCTTATTGTGAAAGCGAGGCAGGAAGTGTTGTATCTTGATGTAGCTGCAGAGGAATCACCCGGTGGGAGGACGGCGGTTGTCACGCGCACAGACAGGTACCGTTGCTATGGTTACTGTGTGCTGGGCTGTAGCTGCCCTGCAAAGGCAAAAGACCTTAACTCGCTAGAGTGTGAAACTGACAAAAATGACTTTAAAGTTTCTGTTTTGTCCAGACAAAAGTATTATAGGTAGGACTCCCACAATTTGACAACTAGTTGCTATAATGAAGAAATGTTTGTATGCAAAAAATCTTGAGCTCAAAATTGACCTTTGACCCTTGTTTGGCAGTTACTGTACTCTGCCTTTGTATCATGTTCCAAAAACAAGGAGTCGTGCAAAGGCAAAAGGCAATAACTGACATATAATCAATATTAGCTTGCTGTTGACCATACTTCCATCCATTATAAGAACACCTAACCAAGGTCTAGTCATCATGGTATTAGTTTTAAATGATATAGAAGACCTTTGGTTGTTCCTATTTAGTGCTATAATGATCAGGATAATGCAGCAACACTAACAGTTAAACAACAAGACAGATAAGTTACTTTGCAGTACATTATACAATATGAATAAATACAAGAAATATTTTCTCAATAAAGATAATTTAATTATAATTGAATACTAAGGTATATTTATTGTTTAACAATAAATATATTATGTTTAACACTTTTGCAAGGCACTGTATCCGTGTCATAGTCTCATTAGGGGCTGAGCCCTCCTAAAGGTCTGGTCCTAGAACCGCCCCTGGTTAAGGGTTAAGGGCCACCAAACTGCTCAAGATGCACAGTCAACAAACTGGACTTGGATTACTACTTTTTAACTCTGAGATAACATAGACAGAGTTGACCGACCATTTAGGTTAGCCTACTTTGTACGGACGTTAGCGATAACTAGCTTAGTGCTATTATGGATTTGTGTAACATCTGACATGAACACCTGCAAGAAGGAAATATGGTTCAAACACGTATGGATTGTTGTGGATACAGCAGATGACGTGCATTGCTATGGATTATATCTTCCATGGATTATATCGGATTGCATGGAAAGGTAGGATGCCTGTGTATTTAATAATTGGTTTTCGGCGTCTGATGTGAGGCTCCGCCAAGTGAGGAGGTGTGTCAGCATCACCGTTAGCGCTACGTGACACAGATTAAATGTAGCTAGCTCCGGGCTGTCACTGACGTTGACAGATCTGAACCATCGCCACTTTATTTCAAAGATCAGAACCGAGACTGTGTGTAGAGGTCAGCTCCACCAGATCCAACTGGTAGCGCTCCACCTCCCGCACAAGTTCCGGCTCTTTCCGCCACAGAGAGGTGACTTTCCAGATTCCAGAGCCAGCCTCTGCCGCCCGGGTCTGGTCCGTCGAGGCCCCTCCCGGAGAGGAAATATAAACTAAATAGGTGTTAAACATGAGAGAAAAGAGGCTGAATGGTTGAGTGCAGGATGGGTCAAACATAATATAGTCTATGTGCAGCGGGCAGATGAATAGTGATGATGTGTATAGTGAACATGATTAGGAGTTTATCTTAAAATATATATTCTTAGCTCTGTGACTCCAATGTTCAGAACATGAGAGGCAACAACTGAGGCTGGACTTGGAGAAAAAGTCCTGATTCATTAAGTTCACTATTCTGTAATTCAAAACCTGTGAGTCCAAACAGCAAAATATGATCATCACCAGAGAGATTAGAGTCTGGAGAACGCATTGATGTGGTTTTTATGTTTGTGGTGTCAAATATATACGACACGGAGCAGGTTACAGAAAGGGAACCGTCTGCGTCCTTCCAGATATCTCTTGTCCTAGTTTCTATTGGGGCCTATCGTCAGTTGGTGTGAACAGGGCCAAAAGTTGAAGTCTGGTGGACTCCTGAGGTACATGGCTGCAACCGGCACAAGTTTCCCTACATTTAGACCTAAAATGATGTATGGAGTGTGAAAACTGTGGGGGAGAGAGCAGTTTGTTTAGAGAAATTTCAGAGGATCTTACAGCAGCTCTGCACTTTAAGGTGTGATGTCCTCACCTTCAGCCATACACACACATTATAACATCAGAAACAGTCTGGAAATTAGACGACAAATAAACTGTGATTTGGTAAAAACCTGCTTGATATCAGAATTCACATTTAGCCCAATAAAGGCCAAAGTCCTGCTGTCACTGAGGTTATACTTCACGTTATAAACCAGAAGTGGTGGAAGAAGGAAGCAAGACAGAAATAAAGAAGAAGAAGACACAAGTGGTCAGTCAGGACTTAGACATAGATAGAGCTGTTTTAATGTTACAACATTTTACACTGACTCCTCTAGATGAGACTGGTGGTTACAGGTTGAGTGTGTGTGTGTGTGTGTGTGTGTGTGTGTGTGTGTGTGTGTTTGTGTGTGTGTGTGTGTGTGTGTGTGTGTTTGTGTTTGTGTGTTTGTGTTTGTGTGTGTCCCTATCTGTGTATGTGTGTGTGTGTGTGTGTGTGTGTGTGTGTGTGTGTGTGTGTGTGTGTGTGTGTGTGTGTTTGTGTGTGTGTCTACAGCAGTGCATTGTGGGTCTATAAGATCATCATGTGTGTAGCGTGGCTGTCCTGTGAGAACCACGTATCTCTAAAAGGTTTCAAACTCTTGTTGGTGTCAGAAAAACAGCTGTTTTCAGCTTTGTGACGATGCATTTTCCAGCTGATCCAAGAGGCTTTTTAAAGACTTTATTTAGCTTTAAGAAGTAGGAGAATTTCTCTCAACACATAAAGAAAGACTTCATCCTTCAGTTGATCACAAACATTCAACATCAACACATCTGGAGGTACGTGGTTTTCACTGGACAGGAAGGGGAGGACAAACTAAAGCTGTCAGACAAATGTAGTGGAGTAAAAAGACCAAGATGTCCCTCTGAGATGTAGCAGAACATCTTCTGTCTCTGTTGATCTGATTCAGCGTCTGCATTTAATGTCAACAGGAGAACAGCTTCGGCCACTGGAGGGCCTCACAGTCCTGGACCTGACAAGGTAAGAGTGGGTCTGAATACTGCAGTAATATTCAGGACCTGACAAGGTAAGAGTGGGTCTGAATACTGCAGTAATATTCAGGACCTGACAAGGTAAGAGTGGGTCTGAATACTGCAGTAATATTCAGGACCTGACAAGGTAAGAGAGGGTCTGAATACTGCAGTAATATTCAGGACCTGACAAGGTAAGAGTGGGTCTGAATACTGCAGTAATATTCAGGACCTGACAAGGTAAGAGTGGGTCTGAATACTGCAGTAATATTCAGGACCTGACAAGGTAAGAGTGGGTCTGAATACTGCAGTAATATTCAGGACCTGACAAGGTAAGAGTGGGTCTGAATACTGCAGTAATATTCAGGACCTGACAAGGTAAGAGAGGGTCTGAATACTGCAGTAATATTCAGGACCTGACAAGGTAAGAGTGGGTCTGAATACTGCAGTAATATTCAGGACCTGACAAGGTAAGAGTGGGTCTGAATACTGCAGTAATATTCAGGACCTGACAAGGTAAGAGTGGGTCTGAATACTGCAGTAATATTCAGGACCTGACAAGGTAAGAGTGGGTCTGAATACTGCAGTAATATTCAGGACCTGACAAGGTAAGAGTGGGTCTGAATACTGCAGTAATATTCAGGACCTGACAAGGTAAGAGAGGGTCTGAATACTGCAGTAATATCCAGGACCTGACAAGGTAAGAGAGCAGTCTAGTATAAAGTACTTGAAAGCAATTCTTGAGTAAAAGTACAACTATGTTACCAGAAAATAACTTTGGTAGAAGTTAACGTCTTCTTTTAGAATATTACTGCAGTAAAAGTTTTAAAGTATCTGATATTTACTAAGTATCAAAACTCATTTTCTGATATGAAATATACCGTATTTTCCGGACTATAAGTCGCACTTTTTTTCATACTTTGGCTGGTCCTGTGACTTATAGTTAGGTGCGACTTATATATCAAAATACATATAATTTAACATGTTTTTAAATGTTATTTCATACTGAAAACATTACCATCTAAAGTCGCGAGAGGCGCTCTAGGCTTGTGACAACTATATGCTGCTCCTAAAGACAACTGAGAAAGAAAAGAAAATCTTATTCTGCAGATTACAAACTGCAGGTAGTAAAATACGCAGCCGAAAACGGTAATCGAGCAGCACAAAGAAAGTTTGGAGTGAGAGAGAAACTTGTGAGGGACTGGCGAAAAGGTGACTCTTACTGCAATGAAGAAAACAAAGAAAGCTAATCGGCTAATCGGCTAATCGCGGGCTGAAAGCAAGATGGCCGGAGCTGGAGGAACGAGTCCACAGATGGGTGCTTGAACAGCGTCCTGCTGGGAGAGGCTCGTCAACGCTGCAGTTACGTCTCCACGCCCTGGTAGTTGTTCTGTGTGCTACTGTGTAGTTGAATAACTGTTAATGTGTTACGTTAACATACCGGACACCTACCGTATTCAGCCCCTTGTTCTGTGTGTAGTTGAATAACTTGCCTTTCCTGTTCTTGGTCTTGGATTTTGTGAAATAAATTTCTAAATAAATGCGACTTATAGTCCAGTGCGACTTATATATGTTTTTTTCCTCTTCATGACGCATTTTTTGACTGATGCGACTTATACTCCGGAGCGACTTATAGTCCGGAAAATACGGTACTTAATTATTAGAAGTAAAAGTAAAAAAACCTTGATTTGGCCAAAGGGGTGTAACGTTATCTTCATCAGCGCTGTGTCGGGGGGGGTCATCGTCTGTTCCAGCAGGTGTTTCCATGACGATATCAGTTCTTAAGCTTCCTCCTGGTCTTCTTTAGTTCTGGCCAGTGGTCTAGTCTAGTTCTTGGTTGGGAGTGTACTGTGATTGTTTCCCTCCAGCATTAGACTCGCCCGTCCCACAGCGACAACCTCACACGTTTTTCTGGCCTTCTTCCACTTTTTTTGGCGCTTTTTAAAATCTTTTTCTGATGTTTTTGGCACTTTTGTCTATGATGCTAAGGAAATTTTTTAGGTGCTTTATGAAGCCCAATCTGAAAGAGAGAAAACTGTATGAGACATGCAATAATACAGTCAAAAATATTAGACTTTTTCTCTTAAATAAAAGCATGTCAGTAAGTTTTTTTGACGCTTGGTACGAAGTTTTTGTCAATTATGACATTTTTTTCTTGACGTTTTTGTCGCCTTTTCAGAATTTTTTGGCGCTTTTTTTCAACAATTTTGTCACTTTCTTCTATGATGCTAAGGGACTTTTTTGCTGACTTTTTTTTATATATATATATATATATATATATATATATATATATATATATGTGTGTGTGTGTGTGTGTGTGTGTGTGTGTGTGTGTGTATATATGCATATACAAAGTTGAAACCAGATATTTACATACACTTCAGAAAACACAAAAACTTTTATTTCTTTACTCTCATACATTATATCGGAGTAAACTTTTTCTGTTTTAGATCAATACATATTAACATTGTTTTTGCATTTGTTAAATGTCAGAATCGAGCGAGGGAGAATTTTTATGTATTTTTTTATCACTTTCATCAAAGTCAGAAGTATACATACACTTCCTTAGTATTTGGTAGAATTGCCCCGAAACTGTTTGACTTGGGCCAAACGTTTTGGGTATCCTTCCACAAGCTTTCTACAACAGTTTGCTGGAATTTTGGCCCACTCCTCTTGACAGAACTGGTGGAACTGGGTCAGGTTTGTAGGCCTTCTTGCTCGCACTCGCCTTTTCAGTGCCGCCCACAAATGTTCTATGGGATTGAGATCAGGGCTTTGTGATGGCCACTCCAATACCTTGACTTTGTTGTCCTTAAGCCACTCTGTAACTAATTTGGAGGTATGCTTGGGGTCATTGTCCATTTGGAAGACCCATTTGCGCCCAAGCTTTAACTTCCTGGCTGATGTCTTCAGATGTTGCTTCAATATATACACAAAATTTTCTTTTCTCATGATGCCATCTATTTTGTGAAGTGCACCAGTCCCTTCTGCAGCAAAGCAGCCCCACAACATTATACTACCACCCCCATACTTCACAGTTGGGATGGTGTTCTGAGGCTTCAAAGCTTCGCCCTTTTTCCTCCAAATATACCTTTATCATTATGGCCGAACAGTTCAATTTTTGTTTCGTCAGACCACAGGACATGTCTCCAGACATCAAGATTTTTGTCCCCATGTGCAGTTGCAAACTGTAGTCTGGCTTTTTATGGTGGTTTTGAAGTAATGTCTTTCTTCTCCCAGAGTAACCTTTTAGCTCATGGTGGTACAGGACTCGTTTTACTGTGGATAATGACACTGTCTTACCAGTTTCAGCTAGCATCTTCACAAGGTCTTCTGCTGTTGTCCTGGGATTGAGTCGCACATTTCGCACCAAAAAGCGTTCCTCTCTGGGACTCTGAATCCGTCTCCTTCCTGAGCGGTATGATGGTTGTACATTCCCATGTTTTTTATACTTGCGTATTATTGTCTGAACAGATGAACGTGGGACCTTCAGGCATCTGGAAATTGCACCTAAGGATGAGCCACACTTGTGGAGGTCCACAATTCTTTTCCTGATGTCTTGGTTGATTTCTCTTGATTTTCCCATGATGCCAAAGAAAGAGGCTCTGTGTTTGAGGTGTGCCTTTATATGCATCCACAGGTGTGCCACCAATTAACTCAAATGGAATCAATTAACCAATCAGAAGCTTCTTCAGCTCAGAATGGAATCATCTGGAGTTTTCTTTTTGTTTAAAGACACAATAAACTCAGTGTATGTATACTTCTGACTTTGATGAAAGTGATAAAAATAATACATAAAAATTCTCCCTCGCTCGATTCTGACATTGAACAAATGCAAAAAATATGTTAATATGTATTGATCTAAAACAGAAAAAGTTTACTCTGATTTAATGTAGTAATGACAGTAAAGAAATAAAAGTTTTTGTGTTTTTTTCTGAAGTGTATGTAAATATCTGGTTTCAACTGTATATATATATATATATATATATATATATATATATATATATATATATATAGTATTGTGGTCGGGGGGGAGGATGGGTCAAACACAGGACTTTCACCCAGGAGACCGGGGATCGTGTCCCGCGTGTCACGTTTCCTAAACTCAACCGCTGCTTTCTTCTCGCTATAACACGGCAAGTGGCGTGTATGTTTACGCCCGCTGTATACAGCGTAGACATACACACGGATAGCTCAAAATGCGTACAGATTACACGCAACTTGGCTTCAGGAAAGTGGCGTGTATGTTTACGCAAATTCATGATATTACATTGAAAGTCTCCACTGGTCTTTGGTCTGAACTGGACTTTCCACATTTAATGGCAGTTCTGACATCTAAGGGGCCCAAAGCCAACAGTTGATTTAGACCTGCTCTCTTTGATTTGAAGGATGTGGCATTTAGAGAAAGTGATGTTGGGTTGATCCCCATTTTCATACTTTTATTACAGTGATACAGGATGTAATGACTCATATGAAATAAGAACGTAAACATACAGAAGAAAGAACAAATATACAGAATTATATAATCCAGCACTGATGAGAATGAGAATTAAACTTAATGGCAGACTTCTGAGTTCTGACATCAACCTTCAAGTTACAGAATATTATCAACTTTAACAGCAGTTCATCATTCAACAGCGTGGAGACGCAACACAAAGAGATCCAGAGATAGGCAGACTTAACAGGAATATAACCTGAGGGCAGTTTAAATGACTGTAAATCTACAGTTCTGCTGTCCTAATCTGCTGAGTCACTCTGGCTTCACAAGATCTGAATCAATCATGTCCAGCTGGAGGAGCCCAGTGTTCAACGGGACAAAATATATATCAAAATAATCCAGATCACTGGCCTGGAAAACATCAAACACTTTTTCATAAGATTGTATTAATGGTAAATACACAACAACAAACTGATTTATTAATTTGATTGCATTCATATCAGTTCTTTTTCATTCACTGAGAGCTTCTTCTGTCGGCCTCCTTGAGCCAACTCTTCCCTATTAGCACGGGGTTAAAGTGTGTGTGTGTGTGTGAGAGTGTGTGTGTGTGTGTGTGAGTGAGAGAGAGAGAGAGAGAATGTGTGTGTGTGTGTGTGTGTGTGTGTGTGTGTGTGTGTGTGTGTGTGTGTGAGAGAGAGTGTGTGTGTGAGGGCTCTGTGAGGTAACGGTTGTTTCAGCGGGCGGTGCAGTTAAGTTTATCTGACAAACAGGTGACTGTCCTGCAGCGACGACAGTGAAGTTTACCATTGATGTTAAAATGTGAAATGTTAGCAAACATATGCTCTACACACTTGGCTCCACTCTGTAGTCTGACGTATGCTGAGTCAGCTGATTCTGATGTAGACAGAGCCACCGTCACTGACCAGGAGAGGCTGATGTCGGCCAATCAACTTGCCCGACATACTTCTTTCATGACCACGTGTCATTGCTAATGATGAACCGTGCAGAGCCTCAGTCAGTCTCTCCACTCTACCTCCCAGTAACATGGCCCAGTTAGAGGTGATGCTGCTGCTTCAAGCTCTCGGATCATCAGGACTCAGCTGATCCTCCAACATCCTCCTTCTGATCACACGTACGCAGACCCCCATCTGATGAGAGAAGAAGACAACAGAAGAGATAAATAGAGCTGTGACTGTATGTAGTTTTCATACCGTGGTGAAGAACAACGTATCACAACAGTATGGTGGTTAACGGTATTAAGCTATGAGCCGAGGGAAACTCTGCTAGCTGCTAGGCTAATGTATGCAGTGTAAAGTACAATGGTAAAACACTGCAGCTCTATGCTGTCCACCTCAGCTGAGAATGGAGAAATCTTCCCTTCTGTGTATATTCAATTAAACATTACCTGTAGATATCATAAGTACTGAAGCCTACAAATAATTCATAATAATCAAACACAGAGTATATTTAATGGGCTATCCAGCCTCTAGCTGTGACGCTGACGTGACCTCTCTCTGACTCATGGGGCATAGCAAGACATGGGTGTATGAATCATGACACCAACGCTTCAGTCATGTGTACAATGGTATATGATCACTATTACACAGACAGAAGACCCCCAGTGCTTTTTCCCACATCGATCTTTTTGGGTGGCCCGCCACAGAAGACGGCTGGACCGCCGTATGATTCTACTGGTTATCTCTATGAGTTATTACCGGTATTTATTCAGGGTTTTTCCTGCATAGAGAAAGTTTTGGCGCCCTTTAAAGAGGTTTTAGCCGGCGCCAAAGAAATATCACGAGCTCCAAAACGTCTGATTTTCAGCAGCCAGCCTCCCTCTCATCCACAGTCACTACTGTATGCTGCTGGCGCTGATCTGACTGATCTGAACGCTCCGCTGTATAGAGCTGATGGTATCTCCGTTAGCAGAGTCAGACTGTACCGGACTCTCCAGGTGACCATGCTGCTCTGGGGACCGGCGGCGCAGCGAGAAACCGCTGCTGACGGACGCAGAGCTCTCCGTCCACGGAGCTCCGACTGCTGTCTGTCTGTCTGTCTGTCTGCTGTCTGTCTGACTGTCTGTCTGTCTGCTGTCTGTCTGACTGTCTGTCTGTCTGCTGTCTGTCTGACTGTCTGTCTGCTGTCTGTCTGTCTGCTGTCTGTCTGACTGCTGTCTGTCTGTCTGTCTGCTGTCTGTCTGCTGTCTGTCTGCGCGGTGGGCTACGCTGCTGTCTAACAGTATTACATTGAGACAATTTCATATCCTGTAAAAATAAAAACGTCTCGTATGCTGTGTTAAGTCCTTTCCGTGTTTTGGTACAGTTCCTGTTAACTCCTGATGCGAGCCATATGGGAGGAGCCTACACATGAAACTCTTTGTTGTGAGTGCTTTAGCAGCATTGACCTGACTCCCTGAATAAGCTGCAGAGACGTCGTCTCTCTCCACCTCTCTGCTGAGCCCCGTTCACGTAACAGCATCAGTTAAACTGTATTTCACACTATGATGGTTACATTTACAATGAATCCACGGTTCACATGTCTGCTGAACTGTAGGGACGGTCCGTTACACTACTGTAGGCCTACAGGCTATTCAACATCACTGACTATTTATTTATCAATATTTCAAAATAGAAAACATTACACTTGTTATGTTGTTATTGTTATTTTATGTGTCAGAGACACAAAACAATCCCCACTAGGGTAATTGGGTAAGTTGCAAACATTAGAATATTGTTCATGTTCAACAAGTTAACAACATATACAGAAACAATTAGTTTATTTTTTTGTCACCAAGAGGTGAACAGCATCTGGCTGTTAAACAGAATTACAACTTGTGGTATCTTTAGTTTTGTTAAAGACCAAATTTATGTTGTTGTTGTTAGTTGAAAGATGACATTGTGTGCTGTGACTGCCCCGGCACCCTTATAGCCTTGAGGATGGGACTGGGGGCAGATTGGCTATTTAAGCTATTTAAGTTGCCAAAATATTTGAAGTACAATTAATATAAGACGTCTGCACCTCTTTCCTAGTGTGCACCCCCCACCCCGGGTTAGCTACCACCGCAAATAGAATCTAATTCTGTGGGAAACACTGACCCCTTAGCCTGACGTGGTCATACTCAGATTCTAGTCAGAATATGAGTCTGATTCTGCTCCACTGGGCTGTGATTATGGGGCACGGTTCAACAGAACCAGGAAAGAAAATGTCTCTGCACTCAATTGGATAGACTTACAACCAATCAGAGCAACGGATAGACCTACAACCAATCAGAGCAACGGATAGACCTACAACCAATCAGAGCAACGGATAGACCTACAACCAATCAGAGCAACGGATAGACCTACAACCAATCAGAGCAACGGAACTCAACACATGAGACAAGACAGTGTATCGTCTCCATAGCAACCACTCTTTGCACTTCCGTCCTAATTTCCGACTTTTAGACTTGTGTGTAGCTGGATATATCATTTGTTTCGTGTATATATGAATGTGGATAACGTTAGTGATAGTGAGATTCTTGCTACAGTTACATTTCTAGTGATGACTCAGCGAAAACACGTTTTATTTCTCTGATTCACGGCTTTGTTCTAACGCCGCTGGGCGCTCTCTCTCTTCAGTCATTCTCTATCTCGCACGACCATATACCGTTACAGTCCAGACCGAACTTCCCAACCTCAAATGTTGTGGGGGGGCTAAGTTCAGCTGGCATCCAGGCTACTGACCCCTGTAACTTTCACCTGGAATAAAATAAATGAAGAAAATGCAGTGATGACATTATCACCGCTGTGATGAATGAGTGTTTCCAGAGACTCCCTTCATCAGCTGTCAGTCAGACTTCAGTCCTGTTCAGACACCAAGTGGAGCGGCTGTGTAGGCAGCCTGCTTCCTCTCAGCTCTCATGTTAACGTGTTGGAGTGAAGCTCACAGACCTGCAGAGACTTTGGGCATCAAGTCTGTTGACTCTGCAGATTTCACTGAAGTACACAGTGGAAATAAACTGCTGAGAGTCCTGAACGCATCATTACTGCAGAAACAGAGAGACGTTCACTGCTCACTTTAATGAT
This sequence comes from Sander lucioperca, assembly GCF_008315115.2. Lineage (NCBI taxonomy): Eukaryota > Metazoa > Chordata > Actinopteri > Perciformes > Percidae > Sander > Sander lucioperca. The sequence goes on along the minus strand of NC_050195.1, from coordinate 6,498,978 downwards.
GATTTACTGCTGTTGGGTTCAGAGAGAACAGACAGCCTGATTGGCTGACTGTTCTCTCTCTCCTCTCACAGCTTCACTGACAAGGTTGGAGGTTTACAGAAAATACTGGATCTTTGCTTTGATACTAACTGGGTTTAGTTTGATACTGCTGAAACCAGCATGGACTGAATCCAACCCTCTACTTACTCCAGAGTCTCCAGTCTACAGTCTGGACTCTCCTTCAGATCACACAGCTGCTTCACGTCTGACTCCTTCAGGTCGTTGAAGCTCAGGTGCAGCTCCATCAGATGGGAGGGGTTGGACTTCAGAGCTGAGGCCAGAGCAGCACAGCTGATCTCTGACAAACTGCAGCCCCACAATCTGAATAAAGAATAAATGATGTAACTTTAGAAGACAATGTTCCTGCTTGAAATCATTCAAAGTTTAATAATCTGTTCAGAGCTGAAGAAGGTTTAGAAAACAGAAACACCTGAACACAACAGGATCAGGATAAAAACTGTAAAATACAAAAAGTGAAAAAGATCTCTAATTAATATTAATGACAACATGCTGCTACTTCAATAAAGACTTTGGAGTGAATTATTTAGTGTTATTCAGTTATATTAAGGTTTTAAATCTGTAGCTCAACATTACTCTGCTGCATTGACATGAATTAGACGTGTTTACTAAATGTAATACATTTACAATAATTACACACAGTAAGCTGTAATGTTGACAGGTTAAACAGGATCATCTTATTAAAGTTTATTATAAATCAACATGTTTCATTGTCTTGTGAATGAAGTGTAGCTTATCTTCACTAACATCCTAATGTTTCAGGTAGAGATGAGTCTTCTGAACACATCTGCTCTTTAATTAGTTCACTTCCTGTACAGCTCTAGAAAACACCACTATCCTCACATGGACACTAATCATAGAAACTAATCTAACAGTTCAAATCTGACTCTCCCTACATTCATAGTCAAGTCCATTTTATTTATACAGCCCAATATCACAGATGACAGATTTAGCTCAAGAGGCTTTCCAACCTGTACAGCATCCGACTCCCTCTGTCCTCAGTAAAGGTCCTAAAAGACGTCATCATACCTGTCATCATTCATAAGGCCATGCTAACTAAGTTACAGAGATATTTAACATCCTTAGTTGAGTTCAGAGTGACCAACCATGACAGCAGATCAGAGGAAATGTTGGCTTTAAAAGTTCATCAGATATCAAACTGGTGAACTAATTCAAGTCAGAGACGCTACAAAGTTCTACTTGTTCTATTTACAATAATGTTTGACTGATTGGTTTCAATTAGTGAGAGTGTGTGTGTGTGTGTGTGTGTGTGTGTGTGTGTGTGTGTGTGTGTGTGTGTGTGTGTGTGTGTGTGTGGTGTGTGTGTGTGTGTGTGTCTCTGTGTGTGTGTGTGTGTGTGTGTGTGTGTGTGTGTGTGTGTGTGTGTGTCTGTGTGGTGTGTGTGTGTGTGTGTGTTTTACAGGACTCGACAGTAATGGTTGCCCGGTTGCCCTTGGCAACCAGATTGAGTCAGTTGCCCCCTTTGACAACCACCTGTTCAATATTTGTGTTTTTTTAATATATAAAAAAATCTAAACTTACAAAACTAAATAAATAAATGTTGCGTTCACTTAAAACAGGTAAACCTCGTGGTGCGTTCAAAGTTATTGTAAAATACACTTTTTTCATCTGTTTTTGTCTTTTAACAGCAATTTACTGGTAAAAGAAGTAATTCTTGTTAAAAGTTGTTATTACATTTTTAATAATCATTTTCTTGTGCTGATCTGAAAATGTATCTGCTCCGTGACTCTAAACCGTGATCTGAACTGTGAGTTCTGGGATCCGTTGCCTCCTATTTGAGAGGGATAAGAAATTATATAGCAAGCCATTCTCTCATTGTTTCATTATTAAATATGTGGTATAGTTACATATGAAATTAATTGCTCCAAATATAGGCAGTTTAAAACATGGCAACCGTATTGTCAATTTCAGAAAGCAAAAGCTGAGGCCTGCGTTGAAAAGCGTTGGCGAAGCTAAATTCCGAAGCCTTTTACTGCACGCCAAAAGTTGTGGGTGGGGCATGGCGTTGGTTTTTCATGCTTCGCCATGAAACAGGAAGGGGTTAGTAACTAGACTGTACATTGTCCAATCTGTTCCAAACTGCTCAGGCTGTATAAGGGTCCTGGCCTGAAGATATACATGTCAATATTCAGGTAGAATCATAGCGCCCCCTACTGGCAACAGGAAGTTACAGTCGTTACACTGTCATGTCCTCTTCCTAACTTGTTAACCCTAAACTCTTAAGACCTTGATGATGCTTCATCGTGATTTTTTGTTGAAGGGCGTTGCCGTGGCAGCACGCCGAACTTTGATGTTACATCATGAAACAAAAAGCTGTTGTAACTTTAACATACATTGTCTGATCTGCCCCAAATCTGTCACACATGATGTTAGCCCAGGCCTGGAATGAATCACATGGGTCTCAGGCCTGATTATGGTAAAGTGGCTCAATAGCGCCCCCTACAATATTTCACAGAACTGGCCCCTGCAGTGTGTTTCACCTATACGTATGAGATTTGGTAAGCATATGTACTCTGTCCAGACTTACAAAAAAGCCTCTTGGAGCCATACCCTAAACCCAACAGCATGTCAGCCACATTAATATTAAGGTGCAAATTATGGACGGTGTGGGCGTGGCTTGGTGTCAAATTACCACATAACGCCACAAAACCGGTACCGTATTTTCCGGACTATAAGTCGCACTTTTTTTCATACTTTGGCTGGTCCTGCGACTTATAGTCAGGTGCGACTTATATATCAAAATATTTATAATTTCACGTTTTTAAATGTTATTTCATGCTGAAAACATTACCGTCTAAAGCCGCCAGAGGCGCTCTAGGCTTCTGACGACTAAATGCTGCTCCGAAAAACAACTGAGAAAGAAAAGAAACTGCAGGTGACTGCAAGTACGGTAGTAAAATATGCAGCCGAAAACGGTAATCGACCAGCAGAAAGAAAGTTTGGAGTGAGAGAGAAACTTGTAAAGGTGACTCTTACTGCAATGAAGGAAACAAAGAAAGCTAGTCGCGCTGAAAGCAAGATGGCCAGAGCTGGAGGAACGAGTCCACAGATGTAGATGCACGTCAACGGTGCAGTTACGTCTCCACGCCCTGGTAGTTGTTCTGTTGTATAGTTGAATAACTGTTAATGTGTTACGTTAACATACCGGACACCTACCGTATTCAGCCCCTTGTTCTGTGTGCTGCTGTGTAGTTGAATAACTTGCCTTTCCAAATTAAATGTCTGTTCTTGATCTTGGATTTTGTGAAATCAATTTCTAAATAAATGCGACTTATAGTCCAGTGCGACTTATATATGTTTTTTTCCTCTTCATGATGCATTTTTTGACTGATGCGACTTATACTCCGGAGCGACTTATAGTCCGGAAAATACGGTAGTTGTTTGTAACTCAAGTGTACGTTGTGTAATCCGCACAATTTGAAATATTTAATTTTCAACACTATGCACTACATGGAGGGAATTAAGTCTAAATCTTTCGTGCAGTGTTCGACGGTCACAGAAATACACGGCCGCGTTGACTGGGAACGGCACCTCTGAATGGCACAAAGTGCGAGGGCCCGTTCATCGCTGCAGCTTTAATTTCTTTTGTGTTCTGTAACAAAGGACCGTGTTGGTTCCTCTTCCATGTGCATTTTATTTGGCATTTTAAGCACACAATGTGTGTTCTCTCCAGTAAACTGGGACTATAATTTGGGAGGATTGTACAATTATTAACACCTAAATGGTTGTTGACCTTATATTTAGCTGGGGAGAAATAACTGATGAATACACTGTGTTACAGTCATGTTTACAGTGTGCATTAAAGTGCCCATATTATGAAAAAAATCACTTTTTCTGGGATTTGGGGTGATATTTTGTGTCTCTGGTAAGGTGACCAGAAGTCTGAGACAAAATCCGGGGACATTTTCAGCTCAGAAGCGTAAATACCTCAAAAACAGGTAATGTTTTTATCTTTGTAAACTTAAAACGGGGACACTGCCCCAGGGACGTCACTAGACCTAGAGCTGCTTGTGCCCCAACAAGCCCCCCTAGGGGGGTCCATGGGCATGCTCCCCTGTAAGAAAATTGTGTCTATTTTAACGTTTAAATGCATCAATCTGGTGCACTTTGAAAAGAAATTCAGAGGTTAGACTTGATTATTCTTATCTATGGATGGAAATATTTGTGCTGTGGCCTGAACTATTTTGCACTTCAGAATTTTAACCATGCACGCACAGGTGGAATAGTTTTTTCTTCATATTTTTTCATTAACATCACTAGGAAGCATACCAGTAGAAATATATATTCATATTTGTGGGATATATATAAGTAAGTGGGATTGTCTGGAATCTGGCAATATAATAACCATTATGGTGGGATACACTGGCTAAGCAATTTACAAAAAATATCTGTGCTGATAAATAAATAGTTTACATGAGATTAAATTATAAAGTTGGAGACCATGTAGAAATTTTGTTGCAATTTCAAAACCGTATTACTCAGGAACCGCTTGTTGTACTGATGCATGTGTTGAGTGAAGAGTTTGTGAGATATTTCAGAGAGTAATGGGTGTGCAGAGATTTGTGCAGAATGCAAATATGATAACATTTCATGTAAGTTCAATGTTAATTTTCTTGCAAACCATTTGTCACAGCAAGGGGGTTAACACTTTTACATCCACTATATCCGTGTCCCATTCTCATTAGGGGCTGAGCCCCCCTAAAGGTCTGATCCTAGACTCACCCCTGCTGCTACTTCATACTTGTACTCCACTACACCTCAGAGGGAAATGTTGTCATGGTTACTGCACTACATGTATCTGACAGCTTTTGCTTTATTGCTTCACGCTGGGCTTCCTTCTGCAACAGCTCATTGAGTATCGGATACAATTAAAACTATTGAGGAAATATTTTCCTTTGACATTGGTCCAGTATTAAATGAGATCGCTGCAGTCGGCAGCGGCGAAACAAGACAATTGTCCAGCTTGAATTTATGTTCATAAAGTGCTTGTTTTGCCGCTGACAGACTCAGATTAATATTATAAGTGTCAGACAACATTATGGAAAGGATTTCTAAGGAGGTCGACCTTTCTGTTAAAGAGTAAGATCCTTTTTTTAAACATAAAAAGTCTGCGAAATTGCGTTCGTTAAATCCACCAGAGTCCATGTAAATAAACAGCAATTTTAGCATCGTAAAATATGGGCATTCTAAAACATCTCTGAGCTCTGAGCAGTGCTCACTCTGGCTGTCTTGAGCCTGCGCGCGTAGGGTGCACGACTATACGTTTGGTCAATGTTTTCTTTATTTCATTACAGTTTCAGGTCTGTCAGTCACAGTGAAAACCAGGGACAGCTCCGGGGACAGCTCCAGCCGGGGACAGGTCACCGAAACCGGGGACTGTCCCGGGAAACTGGGGACTGTCCCGGGAAACCGGGGACTGTCCCGGGAAACCGGGGACGTCTGGTCACCCTAGTCTCTGGTGCTTCCACACACATACAAACTTTGAAAAAATCCATCCATGGTGTTTAGAGTGAGATACGGTTTCTGAATGTGTCCTGCCTTCAGTCTCTGGGTGAATTGTTCTAAATCGGCACGGCTTGTGACGTCACAAGCCGAAACGAGCTGGCTAACCGCAACCATTAGCTCGTAGCATTAGCATGCTAACGCTAATGCTAACACTAGCATGCTACCTCGTTCGCAATAGCAAAGCACTGCTACAACACACACAAGTTCACCATAATCTACAAAAGAACTACTTCCATGTGCGCCCTCATTTAGAAGTCTCCCAGCTAATCCTGCCTTGTAACTGACTGAAGTTGTAGAAACAGCCTTTCTTTTACTGTCTATGGAGCTAGCTAGCTGACATGATCTACATCTGAGCTACTGAGCATGTGCAATCAAAGATAGTCCAGAAGAAGAAGAAGAAAAGAGGTCTCACTAACATAACAGCTAACTCTGCTAACACAATAGCTAACTCTGCTAACAACAGCTAACTCTGCTAACACAACAGCTAACTCTACTAACACAACAGCTAACTCTGCTAACACAACAGCTAACTCTGCTAACAACAGCTTACTCTGCTAACACAACAGCTAACTCTGCTAACAACAGCTAACTCTGCTAACACAACAGCTAACTCTGCTAACACAACAGCTAACTCTGCTAACAACAGCTATGGACAGAGAAGAGAAGCAAGAAGGCTATGCTACGCTAAGCTAAGGCGCAAAAGGCTCCAAACCAAAGAAAAAAACACCAAAGGCTAGCACCGTCTCCTTCCCACTCAAGAGAAGCTGTAGTAGAGTAGTAAGGTAAGCTTCCTTCATACCCACAATAGTTAAATTTCAAATTTCTACCTCAAGAAACCAAGGCTAGCCTGTGCTAACTTAACATAGCGTGCTAAGTAGCAGCAGAGGGAGCAGCAGAGCAGCAGTTAGGAACTGAAACAATGTTGCAATTTCCTGGGGGAGAGCCCAGCCTCCTTGTGATTGGCTACCCGGAAGAAATTAAAAGTACACAGGTAAAAAAGCTTATAAACACAAAACATTCAGAAAACCCAGAGGCTTTGACTGCAGATTAGGGCTGAACGATTTTTGAAAATAATCTAATTGCGATTTTTTTCTCAAATATTGCGATTCGATTATTTTTTTAAGGTCTTTGTCTTCTGTATTATTCAACAAAGACAAACAATAAATAATTTTATAGTATGAACAACACACAATTACACACTAGACAGTTAAAAAAGTAAAAATTATAGTATATACACATTACACACACACACACACACACACACACACACACAAGTGTAATTTTTTACAGTGCCCAGAGAGGAGCTGCCTCCAGCCCCTCCCCCTCGTGAAGTTGCGTGCTGCCGTGTGCACTTGTTCAGAGAGGCTATCGTTACGTTAGCATGTTGCTGGTGTTCTTGTTCAGAGAGGTTATCGTTACGTTAGCATGTTGCTGGTGTTCTTGTTCAGAGAGGTTATCGTTACGTTAGCATGTTGCTGGTGTTCTTGTTCAGAGAGGCTATCGTTACGTTAGCTAGTTGCTGGTGTTCTTGTTCAGAGAGGCTATCGTTACGTTAGCATGTTGCTGGTGTTCTTGCCGTGGGATTAACGGTACTAATAAAACTGTTGAAACACCGCGGCCACGCTGCTGTGAAAGCTCCCCGAACGTCATTAATCAGAGTCTGGTTGTTACCCCTCTCAGTGGCAGCTCCTCCACTCATATCTTTATAACGGAGCTAACTGCTAACCGGAGCTAACCGCTAATCAGAGCTAGCTAATAGTTGCCAACCGAGCCTTCAGTTCTGCGTATCTGTATCCATTAACTGCACGTATGGACGAACCAGAATAAACTCACTGCCCCCCAAACTACAGAGAAATCATGCTGTCATCAGACAAACTCCCTGCTGTTAAAAGAGGGAGGGACTCAGGAGGGATTATTATCTGGTACAAAGAAGAAATATCAAAGTACATCACCCCTATAAAATATGAACGCTCACACATTTGGCTTAAAATAAAACAAGACATCACTAACCCTCCGACAGACATCTTCCTGTGTGCTGTATACATTCCCCCTAGTGACTCCCCATACTATGATGAAGACATCTTCCCCCTTCTCCATCAGCAGATCTGCAGCTTCCAGGCCCAGGGAAGTGTGCTAATCTGTGGGGACCTGAAGGCACGTACTGGCTCTCTCCCTGACTACAACACAGAGCTAGGTAACAGTTATATATTTGGACACAATTATCCACAAAACAGAACTAACCTTCCTCGTTCCAACTCTGACGCCCAGATCAATAAGAACAGCAGAGAGTTACTGCAGCTCTGTCAAAGCCTGGGTCTGGACATCATCAACGGTAGGTTACGAGGAGACTCTTTAGGTAGAAATACGTTCTGCTCACCTCTTGGCAACAGCACTGTTGATTACATGGTAACAGATATAGACCCTTTCTCTCTCAGTGCATTCACAGTTAAACCACTGACCCCCCTGTCTGACCACAGCCAAATTACTGTTTCTCAGAAGGTCAGTGACCAACAACACCACCCCCCCCACAGCCCAGTAAGCTGTTTAATATCAGGAAATCATACAGATGGGCCGAAACCAGCACAGAAGAGTTCCAGAAAGCAATCAGCTCACACGAAATTTAAACACTACTAG